>NC_034411.1:56392125-56453157 GCF_002078875.1 Numida meleagris
AGTTGATGAAAACAATCAGAGACCCCCCTTTCAATGAAATAAAGAGAACCCCAGAAAGAATTATTAGTATCAATAAAGAGACCACGAAATAAAGTATGAATCTTGTTAGTTCTATATGCAGAAGCAACATTCAATTCCTACAGTAGTAACAACAATAGGCAATAAATACTGGTAGCCGTAGTCTGTGGCTGATGTAGTTGAAGACATTCGTCACCCGTGTTGTCAGCCACCACCTGTGCAAAGCCCTTTGATCTCCTGTCTATCTTCAGGCAGTGTGGTGTGAGCCAAATGCAGGCAGCGAGGAGATGCTCTGTGATGTGAGTGCTGGAGAAGCAATCAGTGGTTTTAGAAGTGTTTAGAATGTATAATTTAGATATTAGGAAAAATTTCATCTCTGAAGGAGTGGTGAGCCATTGGCACGGGCTACCCACGGAGGTGGTGGAGTCACCATCCCTGGAGGTGTTCAAGAACCGTGTGGATGTGGCACTGTGACTCTGCTAAGAGTTATCTATATGTAGAGAGGAGGTTTCCATTGGCACTGAACTCTGTGTTGAAATGTTGGTATAGCAGAATAGCTATTTGTATATAATAATTAATGAAAGTGTATGATCCAGTTTGAAAGTCCACTGCACAATGTGCTAATGTGAACTTTGCTCATGTGAGCACTCTTTGCACACTGTTGGCACTGCTCCACCTGTTGTACTATCCTGCCCGGTTTCCTAAAAGGAGTACCTAGTTTACTAACCTCTGGATTTGCTCTTGATTTGGAGTTATGATGACTGTTTAACACCCTGCTGCTTAAGTGCTAGCATACGGCCAGGAGGAATTATACATTTGAGCCATGGATTACAGTCCTGTACTCCTCAGCACCGTGCTAACTGCTTAAGTGTGCTATAGTTCTTTATGGAGTTCTCCAGAGGCAAAGGATCTTCTGTGTAACTGGGGATCAATTGCAGAAAGAATGCATGACAATGCAGAAAATTCTGGAATTACAACAGTGCCAAGAGGGTATCTCTAGTCTACATAAGGGTGGATGTGTGGGATAACAAGTGGAGTGCTAGAAAACAAAGACACAGTGGAAGACCCTGCCTGCACTCTAGAGGGTTGAGGTGGTGCCTGTGCCAACAGTGGCTCGATGTGTCACCAAACAGCCAGCCCATCAGAGGAACTTAGTCTTCTTGAGATGTGCTTGTATTATAAACTGTATAGCACACTGCCTATAAACCTGGATTTGTGGAGAGGAAGAGCATGCACAAGATTCTGTGACATGATGTTCAAGAACATGGGTTCTCTCCAGCTAACTGTTCTGGGCAACCCATTTGGACTCACAATCTCACTGCATATATTTAAAAATTCTCCATCCTTTCCATTCAGTTCCTTGATACCTCCTGGCTGTTCTCCCTCATCATTGTGGCAGCTTTCCTCTTTTTACCCTGTGTGTTCTAAACAGCAACAAAACCTGGGGGGCTTTTTCAAAAGAGCAGTACTGCAATGAGAATATAACAGTTTACTAGATCTCAGTCATCCTTATGCTCCTTTCTCTCTTTCTCTCCTGGTCTCTACCTGTAGTAGCCTCTACTTTCACCTTGTATTTTCCCTAGAAACCATAATCCATATTTTCTTCAGAATGCCAAACTCTTGTGATAGTCTAACTTAACTGTCATGTTCTGAACTGCGGAAATTCAGGAACTGAGCAATGAGGAGTTCAGACAGAGCACAGGACAGTAAGGCAGTCAGGTAGGCCTGACTGGGTGAAAGTGTCAGCTATTGCAAACTTCCAAGAAGGGTCCACAGTACTGCTAAACTCTGAATGGACAGTTCAGGATTTTGGTTCTGAACAATATTTGCAAAACTTAATTCCCTATGAAGTCTGTTTCCAGAAATGCGAAGCACAAGCAGTGCTATGATACATTTCTGATGCAACTAGACAGAATGATCTAATTTTCATTCCAAAACATCACTTACTGGTCTTATGGAACATCAGGCTGGAAGTTTTCATGCACATAACATCAGTGCAAATTTGACTCTACTCTTCCTAAACAATTATTTCATTTCCTGGTCACACTGTTCAGAAAAAAAAACGTTCTGCATCATTTTTTTGTAGCGGGGAGGTTACTTTTACCCATTTTCTTGCCCTATATCCACAGAAATCGAGCCCAGACAGGTGAGAGGAGTATTTCCAAGCACCTACAGGCAGTAGTTCAGAACAGCCATCCATGGGCCACTACTCAGTAGAACAAAAGATGTCCACACCAAGTTTCAAGCACCTATAGAAAGTATGGTGCGATCATTCTAGGGTTTCATGAGGAAGAAAGCTATAGTATTTCAGCACCAATGGAAGAAAAAACCTTTGATGTCATGAACATAAAAACAAGAAAAATCTGTGCAAGACTCTCAAAGGACGTAGTTATCATTTGGTTACATTACAGCAATTGTAATGTGCCAGTATAACTTCTGGGGGAAAAAAAAAAAAGTCATATGATGCAAATGAGCACTGGCCAAGTGATTTGTAGATTGTAAGGCAACTGTGTTTTTAAGAGTTTTACAAATGTACAGTACAATAATATAGGAAACATATCCTCACATGTGCTAATCAATTCAGAATACCCTGAATGTCTACTCAGAAAGCTATTCTTAAAGCAATTTTCTTAGCATGTTTTTCTTGTTTGTTTGTTTTTGCAGACCAAGCAATGGATGTAGGCTCTTTGTAGTGTTTATAGAGGGCTCGCTGCTCCAAAGCTTGAATTTTACCTATGACTTGGGTTCTGAAAGACAGATTTTTTTTGAAGTTGCTGGAGACATGACATGAGCAAGAAAGGTTTGAAGTATGCTTTAAAAAAAATGAATTGTAAGGCTTGAAAAGCTATTGTGACAGGCTGGTAGCAAGTACCTGTTCAAAGGCTAATAAATATTTATAGCTGCTTTTATAGTTTCCCTTTTTAAAAGATAGGAAGAATTAACAAACTTGTTCTGTCAACCAGTTCTTTCTCATGACAACGAGCACTGCATTCATAAACTGTATGCACGCACTGGGAGCTCATAGGCCCATCTCATTCTCTGAGCTGTAGCTCATGCTGATCATAGTACACCACTGCTGCTTCCCATACTTCATCCTTCTACTGCACATGTGGACTTCATGGAAATGTGATTCCATAGGCTTTATTGGACTACTCATTACTTCCATGTAATCATTAATGAGAGGAAGATGAGGTCTTGAAAGAAGCTGGAATTTGTTGGATATGAGTCTGCACTGAAAAGAGCAAGTAGTTGGAGTAGGAACTATTTCACCTCCTGAACGTAGCTGTTTAGCCAAAAAAACCCGAAAGCTTTCTTTTTTCCTACAGTCTCTACCAATTTATTACCTCTATTTGTGCCTAGTGTTTTGTTTATATCACATTTTCTTGTTACCCTTGTGTTGAATTCCAGATCAAACACAAGCATTCTTCCTTTCTGAGGGAGAGCAAGGCTGTTCAATGGGCAGCATCTGTGAAAAAGATTTCTGTTTATGGCTTTGTCTGGAGGCAGATGGGAAAAGGTCTAGGTAGTCCCTAGGGAATTTTTTTTAACTTCATAGCCGTAAGTATATGCCACACAAAATACATTGTCAAAATTTGCTTCAACAAAAGAACTGTTGTTCTTTGGGACTGCTAAATAACTTGAAGGTTTCCCAGTGTTGTGATAAGAAATAATCATGTTTTTTTTCTCGTCACTGTCAGTGGGATTCTGAACTTACATAAATGGGAACATTTGCTCTGAAACATCCCCATTATGCATCTTATATAACTTATTATAACTGGTGACTAGATGGAGTACTGATGGCACTGCTAAAATAGTGCTTTTAGGAAGCAGTTACTGAATTGTCTCTGTATCGATAGGTGCTCTGCCTTTCTCTGGAGTTTGAAGAGGTCCCTGGCTTATTCTTGATCTCCTTCCTCGTTTTCCTTCCCTCCCAGTAGGAACCTGTGGCGATTGCACAGATTGTGTTGCCTCCTCCCCAACCCCAGCCTGGATTTCCTCCTGGCCACCTTATAGCCATTCATTCTCTGACAACTTTGCCATTCAGCCCTTCTGTTACTGTGTACTGTTCTGCACCTTGATAAAGGTTGTGTGGATGATGGTGATCTTGCCTATTCTAGCACTCCCAAGCAGCAAAGCTGAATTGCCCTTTCTAAAAGAAGACAGAGGAGTTGCAGCTCTATTTAAACCAGATTAATACTTGTGCTTACCAGGCAAGTCAGCATTCACACCAGAGCAATCAGGCCACAGTGGTAAAACTTCCAAGAATTGCTGCCAGGTCGGTCACACCTAGCAGAGTGGAGCCCCCAGCGTCTGTTCTTCCTTTACCTCCAAACCCTTGCTTTTCTGGCCACGCTACAGAGGAGCTCCTGGGTCCTGCAGTCTCTAGCGATCACAGCAGCGTGATATTCATACACTGTAGCTGGGACAGTTATGCGATGCGTATGGGACCCGGCTGCTTGCTAGCAGATTGCACGGAGCCCGGTGAGGCACAGCACACCTCTTGCAGGGTTCAGTTGGAAGACGTGAGCGACAGAGCTCACGTAAGCCCCTGTGACACCGTGCTGCTCAAGATCCTTTTAGAACTTCCAACATAAAGTAAATCTAAAGACCTATTGAAACGCTCGGAATCGAAACCCTAACATATCAACGCGGCCAGCAGTGCTGAGCGCTCCCCACCCACCGCTCCGACTCCAGCACACCCCCCGAAATAACCGACCCGCGGTGCCGCCCGTCCCCCGCTCAGGGCGAACCGCAGCCCGAGCATGCTCAGTGGCCGTCGCCTGTCCCTGCTCCGCTGCGTTGCTAGCCGGCGGCCGCTGGCAGAGGAGGCGGTGCCGGCCGTTGCGGGCCCGGCGCTCTTCCCCATGGGCAGCCGCGCGGCGGACGGCGCGGGGCCCGAGCGGCCGTCAGGTGGGAGCGGGGCCGGCGCCCCGAGGGACGGCTCCTGGAAGGGGCTGCCGTAGCGCGCGGAGCGGCGGCTGGGTGCGGGACGGGGGCTGCGGGCGGAGGGTGCCGGCGCCGTGTTTCGTGCAGCCCGCCTGCGGAGCGGCTGCCCCGTGAGGCCGAGCTTGCGGGACGGAGGCTGGAAGGGCTCTGCTGCCGGCGGGCGAAGCGGCTGGCACGAGGGGTAGCCCTGGGCGGCACGGGCGTACCGCAGCACGGCTCTGGGCTGTCCGTGTCGTGTGTCGGCCAGGTGGTGCCTCTGTGCGCTCCTGCTTTAGGGAGAAAGTACTACTGCGGCGTGGTTAATTCCCTAGAGTCAGGAGGATAGATGTTCTGCACAGAATTTGTTTTCCAAATCTGATTTGTAGATTGTACTTTCCTCTGTTTAAAACACGTTTTTTTTTTCTTTTCATTTAAGAGGATGGCACACCAGAAGCACCTGGTGAGGAGTCGAGAAGGCTCACCAGACAGAAGCTATTTACCATGCTCGCAGCAGCTTCCATAAACTTCAGCTCAATGATATGCTATTCCATCCTGGGACCCTTTTTCCCTGCAGAGGTAAATCACCTGTCTGTTCTTCTGTTTATGTTCTTCACCTGGAAGCTTTTAAAAGGATCTTGAGTGCCAGGGGACCTTATAGCTTTTGTGTGAGCTGTGGTTTACTCTTCGGTTGTGGGAATTGGTAGTGATGGCCCAGTGCTGACTAAAGTAGCTCAGAGTGTAAGTAACAGTGACCTGATTCCTGGCCACGGACTAATTTCAATGTCCTCGTGGCTGCAGAGGAGACAATAAATAAATGGTAAAGCAGCATTCGCTTGCTTGGTTTCACATGTGGTTGCTTTGTGCTAAGGCTCCACAGCCATTTCCTGCTGGAGCTTCCCTGCTTTCTCAAATCTAAGAAACTGGTCTCCCAGCTGGCATCCAGCTCTTAACATGGAAGATAATACATTATATAGTGGGTTATACAGGCAAGATAGATTAGAAATAGAGATGAAGTAGTTTTTTGCAGAGTGTTGTATAACAGTTTGATGATAGAGCTGAGATTAAAGCTCAGGCCGTGTCCTGACTTGCATTTCAGTACCTTAACCTCTCAATGACTATTTATTTATTTTTTCCTATCTGTTAACTCATGCTTGACTGTCATTCACTGTCTTAAACTTGCTGAACTAGCAACTGCAGGAAAAAATACACTCTCTGCTTATGCTGAGTGACTGCAATGCTTAAGTATGGGATGAAAAACGTTGTTGTCAATTCTGCCTTTGCACCTGAAATCCACTTCTCTTATGACTGGGGTGTTCCCATCAACTGTCAATTGTTAAAAGGAAAAGCTGAAATTATTTTTGCCCTAAATATGCCAGTGTAAGTGTGCTTTACCAGCTGGATAAGTCAAAAACTCGCTTGACACTTGTTATCATAGAGTATTATGAGTTGGAAGGGAACTGTAAGGATCACAGAATCCAACTCCTGGCTCCACATAGGACTGCCCCAAATCCAAACCCTATATCAGAGAGTGCTGTCCAAACACTCCTTGAACTCCGGCACTTGGGGCCTGACCACTGCCCTGGGCAGCCTGTTCTATGTCCACCACCTTCTGGTGAAGAACCTTTCCCTAATGCCCAACCTGACCCTCCCCTGACACAGCTCCATGCCATTCCCTCAGGTCCCGTCACTGTCACCAGAGCAGAGCTCAACGCTGCGTCTCTGCTCCCCTTGTGATGAACTGTAGGCCACCATGAAGCCTCTCTTCAGCCTCCTCTGGTCTGGGCTGAGCAAACCTCAGCCACTCCAAGTATGCCTTGCCCTCCAGACCCTTCATCAACTTTGTATCTCTCCTTGTGTGCAAAGGTGAGCTACAAAGATGAAGAAGAGGGGACGTGATACAGTGAAGTTAACAGACTGCCCTGTTTGCTGCCTTTCCACTGTGAGTGAGATCAAATCACCAGCTGGAGCAGTGGGTATAAAGTCTGTTCACCTGACCAGTAGTATTGCATGCAGCACTGCATTTCTGTTCTTTGAGGAATTAATGTTGCTTTTCTCTTGATTATGTATAGCTTAAATAGAAATGGAAGATGTCTTTTAATTGTTGTAATGTTACCTCATGAGCACCTACTGCCTTTGAGAAAGAAAACTGCTTTGTAACTGCACTGACAGAATTCAAAAGAATATGCAAAAAATGAATGTTATTCACATGAATAGCTTGCCTCCATCTTTACTTAGTTGTGATCTCTTTTGCAGGCAGAAAAAAAAGGTGCCAATAACACAGTTGTTGGCCTGATTTTTGGATGTTTTGCTTTGGTCAATTTCTTGTCGTCTTTAATCTTGGGAAATTATGTAAGTATTGTTGAAGCGGTGTTTTACTTCTCTGATGACACAGGTTGCTACACAAGGATAATTCTGTAAGGGTGAGAAAAGAGATGTTTCTTCAGGAGTGCTCTTGAAAGCTTGTCTGTGGTAACTGGAGCCTGGCCAGTCGGTCAGAATCTGATCTAGGTCTTGTCAGCACAGTTTAAAAATTACTCTTCTACAGTTCCTGAAAGCAGCTTAGGGTTACTGAACTGCAACTGTTTTTGTTTTATTTTTCCCCTTCTGGTTAACTCTTCTGTTTGCTTCAGAACAATCTGACCATCAGTCCTCCTTTCTTTTATATCTTCCACTAGCCTGTATTTTATTTATTTCACTTGTGTACATATTCAGTTTTATTTGGCTATGTTCATTAAGGTGTTTTTTTTTTCTGCTTCACCCTTTTTTTCTGGTATGCCTGTTTCTTAGCATGTCCTTCCGTTATGATGCTGTTGCTTATCTCAGTTTCCCCTTCCACTCCATCCAGCTGCAATATGAGGTCAATGTCTACAGCTTTTTCAACTTCAGTTTTCTTTCAGAATCAGTATTTTTCTCTGGTTGGATCAGTTACAGATAAATTACATAACAATTTGTTTGTTTGTATGCTGGAGCACTGCTTTTTGTTAATCCTTGGCCAGAACTTCTTAGCATCATACCTTGCCTAAGTTGGGGGCTGCTGCAGTTTCACTTTCTTCTCCTTCTTTGGCTGGGCAATCTCTCCTCTTAGTCCACGGTGATGTTTTGTTCCTGGTGATGATGTGGCTCATCAAAGTGTCACAGGAGTACCTTTGGTAAGTGTGCTCTTGGTGCTTCTGATGGCATTCAGCTGTGGCACAACCTCACCAAGTACTTCACAGCAAAGAGAGCCACCTCCACTTGAGGACAGGTGAAGTGAGCAAGTCTTTACCAACAGAGGTGGGCAGTCCAGCAGTCAGAAAAATTGAGAGTTTCAATGAAACTTGATGTAATATGGGTTTCAGTATTAATGGCCGAAACACAAGGATGCTGTCCAGGCCTGAGCAAGGCAAACAGTCTGAAATACCTACTGTCCTTAGGGGATGTTACAGTGTAACAGCTTGGAATTAGAAGCTCCAATGGTACTTAGTTACTGGATTAAGTTAGTTTTATGTCATGCCTATCCTCAACCTTTGCCTTAGTGGTGAAGTCTGAAAACCAAGTAATTTATCTGGTAATAAATAGAAGGCCTGAAGTTACCATGCCTCCTATTCCAAAACTTTCTGTTATTAAGGGTCTTTATATATTTTCTTTAAAATCAGCTTCTGCTGATTCTCCTGAGCCACGTATGAAACAGGTATTGCTGACTTGGCACCACTGACTTCACTGGAGAGGGAATGTATTAATTTCAGTTTGTAATGAGGAATTCTGTAGCAATCTGCTGCCCTGCAGAAGCTGCAGCATACAGCTGTGAAATAGTTAACCGCACCATTGTCTTACCAAGCTGAAAACTGGGTTAAGTCACTTAACCATTTAGAATATTTTTAGGTTCAGTGTTGTGTGAAGACACGCGGGCAGGAGAAGTGTCTCCAGATGTTTTAGATGTATAGGCTGTGAAATACCAAAAATGCTTTGATTTCTTAACAGTAACTTTGAAAGATTTTTTATTGAAATAATAATGTGGAAATTATATTTAATTTACAGCTTACGAAGATTGGAGCAAAATTCATGTTTGTGGCAGGGTTGTTTGTTTCAGGATGTGTAACAATTCTATTTGGGTGAGTAATTTTTGTTTGGTTGCTTTGTTGCATTTGTCTTCCAATTATTTTCATCCAAATGAAAAGACATTCACAAAACAACTGGAAACTCTTGGGCATCTTTTAGGTGTTGCTTGGGTCATTTTTTGCATCTTTACTCTTAATTATCACTTGTAAAGCCCAATAAATGCTTCTCCTTTTCAAGGTTTCAAGGCTTGTTTAGTACTTTGAAAGCTAAGGAGGAAGTTTCTATAAATAAAAAAAAAACTTCCATAGTTAATGAACTGCAAGAATTCTGCCAAAATGCAGCAATAAGGGAACTACTTATGCATGGTATTTTAATTGTTGCTTTCTTAAAATAAAGTCCTGAGTGCAAATAAGATTTGCCTGGCATCCGGTGAGGCTTAGCTACTCAGTATAAGAAAATAGAAGTTTTATTAAAAATAAAGTAAGTTCTTATTAGGTAGTTGTAATTCATTGCATCAGACTCCTTGAGTCATTGCTTGTAAAAGCAATGAAATACGTCAGAGAATGGCAGTGTTGTGTTGTTGTTTTTTTCAGGAGTTAGGAGGGTGCTACTCTTTTTTTTTTTTTTCTTTTTGCAGCATCGAAGAAAGGGGGAAAGGATAAAGATGTCAGAAGAAGGTTGATAGAGTTTGAATGATTATACTGATGTGATTACTAAAAATGCAGCAACAGAAAGTATCATGTGTCTTACAACTGTGTCCTTTAACTAGTAACAATGATGTTCCTTAGCCATTATTGGATGACTTGTTGCATCCTGGAAGTTCTGTTTTTACTTGATTTTTTTTTTTTCCCCCCAGAATGCTGGACAAGGTGCCAAGTGGACCAGTGTTCATTGGTTTGTGCGTTTTAGTAAGAGTGATGGATGCAATAGGTTTTGCGGCAGCAATGACAGCATCATTTTCAATCTTGGCAAAAGCATTTCCCAATAATATAGCTACTGTCCTGGTAAGTACAAAAAACTGTGTTACAACTGAGTACCTGCAGTACAGTGAATTAGCTGTAGGCAGTTCTAAAACTAGGAGGATAAAATTTGCTGTCTCATGTGCAAATGTATTCAAAGTTATCATATAGTCTTTATATAAGATGCCAGATTAGCTGTAATTTAATAATCTGAGTTTTCCCCACTGCAGTTTCACTGTTTCCTGCCCTTAGTCAGTGAATCTAGTCAGCCATTTATGGAAAGAAAGCTTTAACTAGACATGCTCACTTCCATCCAGGAATGAGCATTCCCAACCGACCATAGAGGCCGAAGTGTAACTCTGCATGTGGGATGGGTGATCACTTCAGCCTGGATTGTCCTACAGATGCTTTCCATCAGTAAAGCATTTGTCGTACCTCAGGACTTGGACACCTGGGTGATAGCTGGGCGGTTAACCCTGCAGTGGGTTTGGGTACAGGTGTTTGAATAACGTTCCTTTTGCTATCCCACATTGTAAAGTTCATTGTTACGCTGGGATTTTCTCAATATACTGATTTCTTTTTTTTAATCTTCTTTCTTTTCCATCATTTAGGGCAGCCTTGAAATTTTTACAGGGCTTGGACTGGTGCTTGGCCCACCTTTAGGTGGCTTTTTGTATCAATCATTTGGTTATGAGGTCCCTTTTGTTACACTGGGATGTGTGGTATTGGTCCTAGTGCCTGTGAATATGTGCTTATTACCAAAATATGGTAAGCACCTTTCTCCCTACCTCCTTTGTTTACCTTAATTTCTTGTCTATATAACTGTCCTTTAGAAAATTGTCAGCTTCTGGAATCTGATTCATCTCAGAGCGTTAAATTAACTTGCAATCTTGATCAGGCCCATGTTTTAACAATTAATGCATGCAGATGGCCTGGAATGAATCTGACATGTCATGTCTATTTCCGCAGATGCTTAAGACTCTGGAAGTAAGCTGAGATACATTTTTGTTTTGTTGTGTCTCCTTAGCTTCAGAGCCTGTAAAGGGCCAATGGTATCTGCTTAACATCAGTTTGTTGTAGCTAGCTGAAGAAAGGCAGGAGATAGGCTTTGCCTAGAACAGGAGGGCTTGGTTTGTTTGAGGATTTGGTAGTGGGGGAAGAATTACAGTGAGAATAGAAAGGGGGTTATTTGTACTGATTGATACCTGGTCCGATTATCATCAAGGAATGTTAACATTTATAAATGCAGGGGTTAACAGAAGTGCTGGAGATCATACACATCTGATTAAATTTGAGATGATCCTGGTTGGGCAGAAAGGTAGCTTAAAAATAAGTCTTCCCACAGGATGGCAATTGAAAGGTTCCAATTCTGTTAGGTTCTAATCCTAAAAGAAACGGAGTAACTATAAAATAGTTATTTTTTTCCTCATTTTTCTTCTTAAATTTAAAATCCTTGAATATTAACTTCATTTATACTGGCTTTTAGAAGAAACCTACTGCGGTTAACCATGTGCCCACTTGAAACTACACTAATAAATGTAGCTCTGAGTTGGTGGATGCAGATGAATGAACTTTAGTTTTATATATGCTCTGAGATGGCATTCAGCAATTAAAGCACAAACAGCCTCAAGAAGGGAGCCCGACTTAGAAATGGCATCCAGCAGAGGTACCTAAGAGAAACTTCCTGTCTGGAATACAAATGGAACATGTAGGAGACCTGAATTAGTATTAGGTGCTTGAAGATTCAAAAAAAAAAAAATCTGATATATAGCAATCATTTTGTTTACAGAATGCTTCTCTGAATACGAATGATTGGTTCACGTACAGATGGCATACTAAGAGACTTTATTTTCCCTCTTTTTTTTGCTTGTTTTAAATTGAAAAATATCCATGAGATTTTCATTGTATGAGGACTAGGGGAGAAGTAACTGCATTTTCACAGTATTTTTATTTCCTCTTTTCCTTCCTTTTCTCTCGAATCAGATTCGATCCCTAGCAAGGAGTCATTTTGGAAGCTCTTTCTTCTGCCAAAAGTCTTACTTCTCTGTTGTACTATATTTTCTCTAAGTGCGTGCTTGGGCTTTTTGGATCCCACAATGTCTCTATTTATCCTAAACAAGGTAAGTCCTGTTAATGTGCAGGAAAGTCCTAACTTGCCGTGAACAGCTGGTAAAAGTTGTACTTTAAATTATCCCAAACAATATTATGCCTTATTCATTTCATGTGGTTTAATTAATGTGATTTCCAAATAATTTACGCTGTCCGTTGCCACCGGGTCTCAGGAACTTTGAGAAGTTGAAACTTTGAACTTGAGGAAGTTCAGGGCTTTTAAAATATTTGATTTTTCCACTTAATTGGTTTTCAGTTGCAGAAGCCATTAACAGGCAGGTTTTATAAACAAAAAACCTCCTTGCTGAAAGCAAATTCTGTAAAGTTGCAACAATCTTTGGCAGCATCATGTCTCTTGAGGGGGACATTTCTTTGGGGGGACATGGTGTCACAGCCCTGCTTTCAATTTCAACAGTGCCACAGTGAAATTGGTTGCAGCTAGGTATTTGCTAGCTGGGTTCTTCAGCACTGATTAAAAGGCAAATGTTTTACTTTTAATTTATTTTAATATTTCTATGTAATTTTATTTATTAGTTTTTCCAATAGTGTTTAAAGTAATTAATTTAGAGGGAACAGTTCCTGCCTGAAATTGAGCAATGCTTTTTGAGCTGCTTATTTTTCTAGGTTATAGCATTTTGTAAGACATAGTACTGCTGCTACTTTTTCCCTGTCTAGTTCAGCAGTAAGGGTGCTTATCCAGAATGGAGAAGGCTCGGTGCTAACCTCTTGCATCTTTAGAGATGTGAACATATGTCTTTTACCTCCCTGGCAGGATCTATGATTATCCCACTGTCAAATAGTGTGCAGTGGTGTGACTGCTGCTTTTTCCGTGCTCAGTGCTAGCAGATACTTGCTGTGAAAGGACTGCCACCTTCTTGGCACGTGTTCTAACCACAGAATTAGATTATTATCATGTTCTTGCAAGTGGTGAGGAAATTCTGAATGTTTATGTAGTTCATGCCACATGAAACACCCTGGAATACCTTCTAGCTGGTAGTTAAAGCATTCATTTGAGAGGCTAGTATGCATTTGGTTCATTATGTATTTTGTTTCAGTATAGAGATGTTACTACATTATGAAAATGTAGACCTTGGGGTGTTTGAAAGAAGCCTCCTACTCATTCTAATAACAATCTTTCTTTGGTTCAAGAGCCGTTGTTGTGTTTTACAGTACTACTTTCTGTTAAGATGTCCTGGTTAGCAGTGGATGCCTACAGTTTTTATACTTTCCTAAATGAAACTACAAGTGAAGATTAGAGACATAAAGGCTAAATCCACTTAAATTTCAGTGTATGAAATGTCTGTTTGAAATGTGCCAGAATGAGTGTTAGAATCCTGTGTGCTGGTATAGGGATATAGCATAGTGTTTGTGCCTTTTTTTTTTTTTTTTAAGTCTTACCTGAGTACAGTCATGTCAGGCTTTGTTTATTACGTGCTTAGAAATGGATTGGGAAGGAAACAAGCTTCACTGATGACTTCAAATACTTGATAGACATCTGTATGAGATCAATAAAATATGAAAAACTGTGCATAAATGTCATTTATTTTACTTAAGGACAATCAAAGAACTATATTTTCAATTAGTGTAACATGTATGTTGTGTTTTTTCCTTCTAAAAGTTCAAACTCCCAGCTGGGTATGTGGGCTTAGTATTCCTGGGTTTGGCACTCTCGTACTCCCTGTCTTCTCCCCTCCTTGGACTCCTAAGTGACAAAATGCCAGTGAGTACTGTCCTTGTTGCTTGTATAGTGATGGTAATGTGCTCTCTACATTTAGCTGAAAGTGGAGGACTTCCCATATTGAAGTAATGTATGTTCACCTGTTGCTGTCGAGAGATCTGTATTTCAGGACCTTGTACGTGCATTGAATAATGCCAACTTAAGGTCTCTTTTGCAAGGTCTGAATTCTACAAGAACATTCAAAATTGTCAAGGACATTGGATAAATATCTTACAGTTGAAATGTACTGAGCTTTTTTGGTGAACTAAGCACAATGTTTCCAATCAATATGGAACAGACTGGTAAAACATGTTACAGTTATTCATGCTTTTGTCCACATCTGATTTTTATCTCCTTTTGAGAAGAGACAGGTGTGTGTAAAACTGCCTGGTTGACAACCACTGCTAATTGATCAAGGAAAACCAGACTTTGAATAATGCGTATGAAGAGCGATGCCAGTTCTCTGCCTTTTTTTTTTCCCTGACAGAAACTAATAATGACTTTTGTGTATGAGAATTACATGCAGTGCCGTGTTATTTTTCTTAAACTAAGGAAGAGTAAGACCTAGAATATTTTGCTAACAGAGCAGCACCATTATTCAGTATTCTGAAATCTCTGTACTAAGCACTGCTGGCTGTGATTGCACTGATGACAAAAAAAAAAAAAAAAGCCATGAATTCAGTGTTTCTTAATGGTGTTTAGAAATTGTGAATTACTAATTTATGTCTAATGATGATCTGTAGAAAAGCAGTACTTTTTAAAAGATGAAGATTTAGAAGAGGAGTATTAGAAAAGACAAAATAGATGCATTACATATTCACATTTTTAAATTGCCTACTTCTTCCTGTTCTTTCACAGCACCTCAGGAAATGGCTGCTGGTATCAGGAGGCCTAATAACAGCCCTATGCTTTTTCTTGTTAGGACCTGCTCCTGTACTGCACATTGAAAGGTTAGGAATTGCCTCTTCTTGAACCTGTCTCCTTAAGTGATGTTTTAGTCTTTGCTAGCATGGCTCTAATCATAATTGTCCACAAGTCTATTGTTTAGAATCTCTGACCTTGAAACAGTATGTTTTTTACTTCTAACACGAGACTATAAATGTAAATCAGTGGAAGTACCTGAAAGTTGAGGTGTAGCTAAGGTAGAAATGGCAGCATTTCTAAGTAGATCTTTTTTCTATGTGTTTTGTTACTGTGTTTGCTGATGTTAACATGTGTGTTGAGAAGAGTGCTGCGTTTTTTTGTCTTCCTTGCCTCCCGGTTCTGTGGCACTTCAACTTCAGCAAGTCCTCTTTCTGTCTTATTTTTAAATCTTCTCAATTTCATCCATGTTCATTAGCTATGTGTTTTACATGTGTGGCTGTAATGCTGAACTAAGCACATCTATCCACTGCTTCTGTGTGTTCCTCTTAAAATTAACTGCCTTTGATAGAGAAATATTTAAACTGAGCACACAACATTGAAATGCTTTGATGAAGTCTTTTTTAACACATAGAGATTTTTTTTCAAGTCTAAGTGTTAGTACAATTCTTTTTGACTTCAAGAAACTTAGTTTTCTGTTCAGACAGTTTGAGCTGACGTAACAGCCTTAGTCAAACGGTGTCTTGATCTGAAAAGAATCTTCAGCTGTTTTTCAAATGCCTCTTTTGCAGTCAGTTGTGGATGTTTGTCCTAGTGCTGGTTTTGCTTGGCTTTTCCCTTGGAATGAGTGCTATCCCAGTATTTCCAGAGATACTGCAGTATGCATAGTAAGTAATTGTCCGATGTATCTTCCATGTTACTAATAGTAGGAAGCTCAAGATGTAACTTATTTTCAGAGGTGAATGCAAAGTGGGTGTTTGGTGTGGCTATTTTCCTCTTTTGAGACCCAAGCAGTGAGTAACAGTTACATGCTTCTTCCACTGCTTTTTTTGGCTTATATTTTTCTGACTGAGTACCCCATTAAGACACGGTCGTATTACAAGTAAATTTTTGTAGATGTACGCTACAGACACAATGAATGGACATAGGATCTCATAGTATGGGGTGGTTTCATATACACAGGACTTATTTTACCTTCTTAGGAAGATTAGCCCCCGATTTGCACTGGATTGTCAGTCTACATTGGCATTGTGCCAACAACTGGCAAGTTTCACTCGCTTGAATTACAAAGTCTGTGATATGGCTTGGCAGCAATGTCCTAGAGGGGTCTTGATTTACTTTTGTAAGTATGTTCCCCTTGAAGCAAGGTCTTTCCTTCTTAAAAGCCACCTACCATTGTTTTACACGTGCCATATGAAATATGGAGGCTGAGTGGTGGTGTGATGTTAGAAATCTCCTCAAGAAGACATAGGAGATGATAAGTAGCACTGCAGTCTTCTGGAAAAACAGCAAAGTAGAAAGTACTGGATAAACAAACGTGATTCCTCCAACCCATTTTAGGGGAAGGCTATAGATTGAGACACACTAATGTGTTGTGCTTCTTTGTTTGTGCTGTCTATCTGCAGTGAAAATGGATTTGAAGAAGGGTTGAGTCTGCTGGGGCTGGTGTCAGGGCTCGTTAATGCTGTGTGGTCCCTTGGGTATGTATACAGTCACCTTGTTATAGGCTACAGTGTTTGATTGTTCTTTGCTATTGCCGTGTGAAAACATGCTAAATTACAACTGTGGTCATTGTGTTGACTTCCATTCATGAGGTTCTTGCCAAATGTGTAGTGGACATGTTGAAATAAAGCTTGTATCCTACAAAGGGATGGACTTGTCTACCTTTAAAATGTATTGCCTTCATATAAAAAAAAACCTGCACTGATTAAGTGGGTGTAAATTTGCCCTCTTTTATGATTATTTTTGTTGCCACTGAAACCTTTGATTTTATTATAAACATAAGTAGACTCTGATTTTCTTTATTTTTGTTTTTCTCCTCCTGCATTTACCTCTTTTTTTTTGTTCCGGATAGAACACTCTGTTCTCTTTCGACTACAGCCATTATTCAAGTTCTGCGCTTGCAGAGCTTAGCAAAGTGTTCCTGAATTTCTTACCCAGTGGTTGTCATAGAAATGAGTGAAAGATGTTACTGACTTGAATGACTCTTCAGAGTTGTTACTCAGTGAGAAATGAGTCTTTCTATTGGCAGCCACTTTCACTATATTCTGTCAGTCCCTGTAGTCCTCTGTGGCTGCAGATGAGTTTCAGTGGTACAAGTTTGCACCATTTTTATAAGATAAACAGGACATCTAGCTTCCAGGAAATCTCTACGTGTACAGAGTTTCATCCCTTACTATAGCAAATGACAAAATCATGTAGGACTTTCACAAAGTGACAGCAGCTACATAACCTTTCATGGTATTCTTAGACTGACAAAGAGGTGCCAGGATGTTACATACAGCTCAGCCTTGTAGTGAGCACAGTAATAAGAACCATAACTGTCATGCTGTGCCTTTCCACCTGCTTATATCCATCTGTTTTCAGGTTTAGATGGTTTAAATTTTGAGAGATGAGGGTTTTAATTTCTTTTATGGTAGAAGGAACCTGTGTAGGCACTGTTAGAACACTGTAGTTAATGGAGCCCCTAAGCTGTCCAGGATACAGAACAGAGTGCATTCAGCATTCTGATGTATATCCTGTCTACAGCTGAGGAGGCAGCTGAGCAGATTTATTGGGGCCGTGGCAAACAATGAGTTAATACTTGCTGCAGAAGTCAGCTTCTTTGTTGATAAGGTGTCAACGGTTTACAGGTGTTTGGCCCAGTCCCGTGACGAAGGGGACGGGGGATCCACGGGTCCACGCCCCGGGAAAAGGGGAAAAGGGTAAGGAGATGGCCCTGAGAGCAAAGAACAGCGGCAACAAACAACACACTATAATACAATATAATTACAATTTAAGCTGATAAATCCAATACAGAGAGACAGAATGTCCCAAACTCAAGGTAGGCCTTACTCTACTACCGACGATAAGACGGCTGGAGAGCGAGGTGCTGCCAGGACGAGAGACGGGCGGAAAAAGGGACGAGGTCTCGTGATCTGCAAGTTTTTATACTGCGAGCTTTTATCTTTTCCCTCCGGCTGGAAAATGGTAACAGAGGAGCAAAGTACCGTGGGGACTGTAGTAGTCCTTCTCTTCTGAGAACCAGGTATATCCACTACATGATGTTATGATGTGGAATACCAATAACCGAAAATCACAAAACCATGACATAAGGAGAGAATCAATGGAGGAAAGCCACAAAGTGCACTAAAACACGTGCAGATAATACAATCTGTACCTTTTATTTATTTGGGATATCAGCATCTCTTTTTGATTTGTTGCAGGGCATTTATAGGTCCCACTTTAGGAGGATTTCTAAATGAAAAGCTGGGTTTTGAATGGGCGTCAGCCATCCAAGGAGGATGGGCACTGTTAAGTGTAAGTGATAAATGTTTTGCTTTTTGTATCTGTTGCACTTAAGAACTGTTGCATAAAGTTATTATTATTATGATTGTAACTGACTGTTTTCTCAAAGGGACTTGCAACTGGAATATTTTATATTGCTGAGTCCACAAGGAAAAGGTATGCGGAGTTATTCTTTGTTTTACTTAAAGCCATATAAGGCAAATCTTTGGAAACTGTGCTTCCATTTTTTCTTCACTACCAACCTGATATGGAATGACAGAATGAGCAGTAAAAATATTGCTTATATACTTTAACTCTATTCTTTACTGAATCCTCGCTGACCTAAACAGAGACCTGAACTAGGCAATGCCTTTTCTCTACATGCAACTGGACTTTATTGTGATATTATTGTGACTTGACTGTGACATTAAAGAGTAAATCCTTCTGATGGCTTCTCCAGAAGGATATCTGTGAACTATGTCAGTAGAAGCAATAGGTGTGAAAGCAATAGTACATAGTTCTGCACAACACTAAGGAAACAAATTCAATGATCCGCTTAGCTCTTTCCGTATTTTGTGTGATTTTTGTTATAATATTGGTATTACATAGAAATACCTACAGAATGTTAAACCTGTTTCTTCCCTTCCATTCCTTTCCTTCTGCAAACAGTTCCAGTTCCAGCCTGCAGAACCCTCCTAGTGATAATGAAGAAAGAACTCATCTATTGGGTAGTGAAACATAACCGGAAATTATTGATTCTCTGTTTATTATTGTGGTTTAACTTAGTGTTGAGGTGAGTGAGCTTAACAGTGTTTTGTTGTTCTGGAGTTGGGTACATGATCTCCCTGGTGAACAGCCAGTTGCGGATTAGTTGGAGCTGCATCACTGTTTTGAAACACTAAACATTGACTGCCTTTCTTTTGGAAATCCTCGTGTGGATTGGCTGCACTGATGAGTAGTCCTCAAATGTCAGCCTGTTTAATTGTATTCCATATACAGTGTACCACTGTATGTAAAGAGGTGCATTTTCAAATGTCTGGCTTCTATACTTGAACCTGCTGTGCATTACTCTTGGATAAAGCTACTATTTTGCTACTATGACTTTCTAGATTTTTTTTTAGAAGAAAGATTATCTTGTAATACCTTAACTGACACTAAAATTTTGAAACAGAATTTGAAGTGGCAAAGCATTTAAGCACAATGCTGTTTTCAATAAAGCAACTTTTTTTTTCCTAAGTTCTGTGAATTTTCTTGGACAGGAAAAGTCTTTGTGTCTACTAGCATTTATAATACATGAAAGTCCCTGAAAATGAGAAGTGAACATCTCCATGCAGGACTGACTTCCAGTCTTGGAGGAGACAGGGTACTCCAAGTGTGTGTGTACATGTACATTCCTCTAACATATGAAAGCTTAGGGTAGTCTGTGAAATAACTGTTTTGCTAGTAAATGCCAGCTGTAATGTTTGCACTAGTTGCCTGTGCAATGAGTGTATCTATCAGAAGTCTAGGACTACCATTTTTCAACAGAGAGGAAAAAACTCTCCCTCCTCTGGATACTAAGCACAAAAGGTGAGGTGAACTGAGGTAAGGGCATGCCTTGCAAACTGATACTAGATTTTTAGTCTTCAGCTGTGGTATGAGTCTTGTTTTGACCTTGAACCTTGAAGAGGTACTCTGTGGTACCCATTTGTCCCATAGATAAGGAAAATGGTCTACTCCTAGCAATTTGCAATCAGCTTCTTTTGTTGTGAGTAGCTAGTGGAATTTACATGAAAAATATTCTGCCAGAGCCCTTTTTGGGGTACTAACAAGAAAAATCTGCTCTGAGAGACAGCTGAATAGGGTGCCAAAAGGCAGAAATATTCTGGCAATAGCCTTCCTTTTGTGTCAGATATTAGATCTTTCTGAAATCTGGAGTGTACCACTCAGCCTGTTTTAAAATGCCAGTCCTGCCCCTGCTGTTGGTGAGGCAGGTGAGAAGGAACTGAGAGAACCAGCGGTAAATGCGAAGTGTACAAGGTGCAAATCCATAGAAATTAGATTTCATTCACTCTGTTTGAGGAGTTACCTGTTTTCCTACCTGATTTGTGCTGTTAGGACTTGAAGTGGTAGGGATCACCAGAACATAGCGTCACTGAAAATAATGAGCTGTCCTGCAACCAGTGAGCTTTTTCCAGTTGTCCAGTAGAAACAAGACAGGTTTAATTAACAGCTCTCGCGCTACCTCTGCTCCCCTCTTCCTTCCTTCATGTTTGCTGTAGAGGCAAAAAGCCTGAATTGAGACCCTGGTTTCCAGATCTGTTCTTCAGATTAACTCACAAGCATCTTCTCCTGCCATGATTATCTAGAAGTCCAGGAACCATGGTTGAAGAGCAATGAAATTTCCTATGGGAAATTGAGTGCTCCCATGTCTGGTGCTGTTCTTCTCTCATCCAATGGCAGGTCTAAATACCCAGTTTGCTTTACTAGCACAGTTGTACAATCTGTAAAGTTGTGAATAAATACTAGACATAAGTAAACTCCACATTTGGAGCAGTGCTGAGCTGGTAGTGACACCACCAGCGTCCAAACAGCAGCGATGTACTCAGGGCCAGTCCCCTGCCCACACCCTACTGTCTGCCTGGGAATGTGTGTGCTGGTTTTTGCTGAGATTTCCCAAACTGGCTTTTTTCCTGCCATGACCTGGGCTTACGCTGACCTACCTTCCTACAGCAATGATGTGCCTGAATACTTTGCTAATCTGGCTGGCAATGTGTTTCTTCAGCTGCAGCACAGCAGCGATTTCTTTATCATTGGTGTAATGTAGGATTGCTCAATGCTCACAACTCTCTGACTTTTGGTGTGAGGTTTTTGGGACGTGGGGATTGTGTTGCATGGTGTCAGCTTCCTAGCACTCCAGGAAATTCACAGGTTTCTGCAAGGCCTTCCTTATTAAAGTTCTCTTCTTTACTTGCCCCTGTCTTCTGCTTGGGTGACTTCAGGCTTCAGGTGTGGGGCTTTTGAGGGCTCACGTCTCTGCTGTGGTTTTGGTGCTATCTGCTCTCAAGGGCTGGACCCTGGGCTGCTACGTCACAGCCATCTACAAGCACAATGTGTGCTTGTCAGAGGACACAGAAATGCTTGCTTCTCCTGAGGAGGCCTTGATACTGATGGACAAAAATATGGATATTTTGGAAGCGACCATCAGAGAAACATCCAGACACAGGTATTATGACATAGTTAGAGCAGTTTGTTTTGGTAAATGCTCATCAGCTACTGGAGGGGGAAAATGTCTTTTGTTTTTCTATGTTGGAACTAGGGTGCCCATACCATTGTGACTCCTGAAGATGGTATTTGCAGCTGGGTCTTCATGAGGAAAATAGTATATGCTTACCTTGAGAATATTCCAGACCCACAAGTGGACTGGATTCCATGTGCTGATTCTGAAAGGTATTGTCTTTGCTATGCAAGAGGAATGGTCTGGTGGGGAAGAACAACTACACTGAGGATTGCTTATGCATATCTTGGGGCAACTGTTAGAGGAAGAGAAGTTAGACATCATTAGTTGCCATAGATAGCTTCAGACAACTTTCTTGATAATTTTTTTCCATAAATCTTTTTCAGTTTAATTCTTTCTTTGTGTGTGTGTTTGTGTGTTAGGATAATTATGAAGGTTGAGATTTATTTAAAAGAAATAATGGGCATTTAAAAATGTTAACATATTTTACTTCCATCAAATTAAAGTGTGATATTGTTCTGACCCCATTCTTTTTGACATTTCTGCATTATAAAGGGAAGGAAGTTTTATTTTTCCTTAATAAATTGTACAATTTTAGTGGTTTATGAGGAGGCTGAGGGGAGATCTCTTTGGTCCTTACAGCTGCCTAAAGGAGGTTGCAGTGAGAATGGTGTCTCTCTCCGTTCTCAGGTGGTGAGTGATAGGACAGGAGGAAACAGTCTCAAGTTGTGCTAGAGGATGTTTAGGCTGGACATGAAGAAGTATTTCTTCATAGAAAAGGGTAGTCAAGCATAGGAGCGAACTGCTCACATGTTGAAGAGATGTGTGGATGGCACACTGAATAACACAGTTTAGTGATCAGACTTGGTAGATCAGGTTGATGGTTGGATTTGATGGTCCTGAAAGTCTTTTCCAACCAGATGATTCTAAGATTCTGTGACTTTATGAAAGGTAATGGAACACACTGTAGGAGAAAAAAATTCTAAACTGCATCAAGATAGCAGCTGAATCAAGAGCTGAAGCAGAATCCTAAGATCATCTCTATGTCACGGTCACATCAGTGTTCTGCTACAGGACAGCAGCAAAAAGGAGAACTAGAGGATGCAAAGATTAACTTTCACTATGAGGAGACTGCTGCGTTCCTCAATTATGTGACTTAAGATAAAGCCAGAGCTTAAGCATTCTAAGCTTTGAAGCACAAAACAGCTGCCTCCTGTTGAACAAGAGAAAACAATTTTATAAAGAGCAACTAACTTAAACCAATTGTTTTTGTGGTCTTTAGTTTTAATTTTGGCATTTGTTCTGATTAACTGTTTTTGATGTCTTATTTCCTTCCTTCTGTGCTGATTAGGTTTGCTCCCTCACCAGTGCAGAGAAGACTGAGCTGCCTGGCAAGGAATTACTCCATCTATGTGGTTGCGAATATGGGGAACAAGAAGCCATGTAAGTTCAGTGATCCAAGGTGACGAAGTGATGGTCACTATCAGTACAGTGCCAATGTTGTCTTTGTTTCAGAAGGGAAACCGGTGGCTCGTTACCACAAAGTAAGACAATTCTGGAAGGTTCAGGAACTGGATGATCTTTGGGTGATGAAAGATGTGGAACAAAGGCTGCTTCCCAGGCTTAAATGTATTTGTACATTGAGTCATTATTTAGCAGGCATCAGCAAGTAAAAGTCACTCCCTTAAGATACCTTCACTCCTGCTATTCTGAAATTAATAGCAAATAATGATGTCGGTGCTTAGTCCAGTTAGAGAATTCTCTCAGTCATGGTAGCATCAGAATAGTAAGCACTCTTTTATTGTGTTCAACATACATCTTATATATCCTCCACTCACAAGCAGTAAATCCACTCACAGTTAATTGGCTTCAAGTTCTTCCAAACAACACTGATAACAGACAAAGGGTTCCTTAATTGTCCCAGATGTGACAAGATTAGCTGCGCATACCAAAGGAGCATCCTGTTTACCCTTTAGCCCTGTCTGCTCTCTGTCATACTTTAAAGACTCCCAAGGCCTCATAGCGATGAGGTCTATCACAGAGTCTCTTGAGCTCCTTGGTGTTACATCTCCCCCCACATAATGAAATGAAATTTAATTGAAACTCTACGAGCCATCTATTTTTAGTGTTTGTCAGTAGGAAGTGGCTTGAAGTATTAAAACTTTAACAACCTGAACTCCTGCTAACTAAATAGAAATCTCTTTCACTTCTGTAAATCAGAATCACAGGTATTTGTGCTTAATTCCTCTTGCAATGGTTTGAATTTTCCTTTTCAAAATTAAGTAACGTGTTTACAAAACATACTCTCAATTACTTGTATTTAAGTGAATGAATACTATAATCAGTATGATTTTGATTTTAAATCATTTGATTCCTTTTCTATTTTTTTATTTTTTTCTTTGAACAAACAGTACAACCTTTTTATGACAGAGGAAGTTTAATTACCCCAAGGATCCAGAATTTGTGGCTTTCAATACATCCTTCAGATACTTCGTAATTTTCACTTGTGCAGACATACTTTTTCGTGATCCAGCTGTGGATTTCAGATTGACAACATTCTATTTCCAGCTGCTTTGATTTATAACTCTCCCACTTTTGTTGATGGTCCAGTTTCACTCAGCATAGGCTATGGGAATGTGTGTCATTTTTCTTCGTAAATACACACAACTCTTCTTTGGATATGACAGGTAATGTGATATTGACCTCGTTTAGAAGAGTAACATTTACATCTTCATAATTCAGTTGTCCTGAGCTGAAATACCCGTAACCTTTGGGCACACAGAAACATGTTAATAGGATTAGGACTTGCACAGATAAAGAGGAAATCAAAATGTGATGTATAACAACTCAGAAATGTTTAAGATAGCTGGAGCACATTTAGTGCTTTTTTTTAAATGATCATTCCTGAGATTTAATGTGTGTGATTAATTCTTCATCTTCTGACTCACACTGTGGTGGTGTTCATCAATGTTTTGTTCATGTTAAGGCCCAAACTTTTTTTTCTCCACTAGGTGGAAACGTAGTGCCAAACAACGCTCTTCTGAGTCTGGTAAACTCTGGAAAGTCCTTTTTTCAGGCTCTTCACTATACAGTTTTACTGAACAGACAGTAGAAGTCAAGCACAGATTTAATGCTTTCGGAGTGAGAAAAACTTACTGGTGCTGCTAAAAAGTATCCTTAAAATTTGCCTTCCAAATGAAAGCAAATATGAGCTATACGTATTCTTAGTAATTGATGACTGTAAGCCAGATAACTCATATTGTTTATGGATAATTTTTACTCTTGGCTTTAAAGGTACTTTTATGTGAAGAACTTGCATATAAATGTGACTTTTGGTAATTTAATTTCTTTACAGATAATTTTTTTTTACTTAACAGCATTAGCATTCACTTTAATCAGAAAAACTGATTTCTAGTGGAGCTAAACTAATAAGAAATGTACATCTTCAACCACTTAAAGCCTATCTTACAGCATAGTTTACTAATCTTGTCACTTACAGTACAAGAAACATCAGAGTTTTGTTTACTTCCCATTGATTGCAAAAAGCATTAGATAGGACTGTAGTCTGTGAAGACCTGATTTAGTTTCAGAACAGTCCAGTAGACGTGTTTAGCTAGTAAAGACTGCTTACTTGTGCTTTCTTTAAGATCAAAAGCTCTCTGCTTTTGTGTGTTTGCAAGGAGTGGTATTTATGCCCCAAATGGTCTGAGGGCATATTATTATAACACAGAAACAGAAAACAGTCACTTTCTGGTGACAGAACTGAGTTCATGCCCACGTCTGTCTCCTGACTATCCTTCTGCTGTTGACTGGAAGTTATATGCCAGCAATATCAGACAGCCTCCACCAAATGAGCACTATTTCAGTAGAGCTGTTTACCACGATCTCTTCTTTTTCACTGAACTCAACTTGAAGGAAATAATTTTATTTGCCAGAAGGACCTCTGTTGCCACCTGAGTTGCAAGATGTCAGAGAAGCAGAAAGATTAAATTTATGTTCTAGGTGCCTTTGATGGACTACATGTTGTTGAAGGAGATATCTGCAGGTAATGGTTTTCTGTTTGGACAGTGGGAAGGTTGGAATATTCTTTTTGCAGACTCTTTGCATTTGTCCCATTTTTGATTGAGGTGGTTCAAGAGGAGGCATTTTTAGACCTCTTTCAAAACTACTTTATGAGACATGTTAACATTATTGATGTTGATCTCATTTTTCTGTTTATATTATGATATGATAATATAATGACGAAAGTCAAGACCCTGGGTTGATCCTTTGCTCTAACATGTTAAGGTTTCTCTGTATGTGTACAAAAGGGAGATGTTAGAGATCTCACCGTCTTCGTATGGATACTCTTGTCGCAGGAGAGAGCTACTTTCTGCTGTGGATTTTGCAAAATGAAGAAAGTATGAATATATTATTTATATCCAAATGGCTTGTCAGCATATCGGTTATTTTAAAGTTTGCTACTAGGCTTTTTTTTTTTTTTAACGTGCTAGATCTTTGTATCTTTCTTACTATCAAATCTAGGACTTGTTTTTTGAAAGCTTACTTGTGTTTTGCTTTTCTGTATCCTCTTCTGCACAGATATGCACACTGCTCAAGTGTAGGAGCACAGACCTGATCACATGTGGGCCGCCAGCAGAGCCCGCACAGACCAAGTTTGATATGTTCTCCTTCAGTGGCACGTTTGGCACTAACTGCATCTTTTCAGAAGTCTTGTACAGTGATGTGCAGCTGGCCCCTGGGGAATTTGAGGTAATAAGATACCCTTGGGAGTTGTCAGCCATGTAGTACGAGTGATTAAAAAGCCACTACCAGATACAAGATTTAGTGCCCTTGATTTCAGTAAGTAGCACAAGGCACCTTTATTTGTCTGATTTTCCTTGTTGAATTTGTACAGCATCTTGATTTCTTCAGTTCCCTCAAGCCCTGACCAAGTAACTGGAACTCTTATGGACTGACAGAAAATTCACACATCAGCCCATATTTCCACCCAAGTCTCCTAGAATAAAATCTTTCCCAAGACAGAAGTGGTATATAGTTTTTATTTAGACATAGTAGCTCCATGTAAATGATTCATACGTAGATGGCTTTGTCTTTTTTCTAAGACATCTTTGAACCAGGTCAACAGTAATGAGTATGTTATTTTGTGTTTGTCATACAATAATATTGCTTAGTTGATGTTCCTTCTTACTGTGCTTTTCCGTAACTAGGTGCTAACTGATGGACCTCTGATAAGCTGGCCTTGTACATCCAAGCCAATTATGAGTGTAACGCTCTTCAGGAGATGATACGAAAAGGACCCTCTACACACAGACCAAGCTTCACCGTGATATCACTGCAGATGCTCTAAGATTTTGTCTGCTTGTTTCTGTAGCACTAATTATAATATTCACTGATGTTAATGCTAATACAGAAAATTATAATGGAAATCTATTTCTTAAATTGCACTGTCTAACAGCATAGTCATTGCACATTGATTTGTTTACTTAATCTTGCAACAAAATAAATTACTCTGCTGGACAGTTCTGTATCTGTTTTTGCATGATAGTTCAGGATTGTCATTGACTTGACCTTGATCCCACTGGAGACAGTGGGAAATAAATTCCAGTGACTTCAGTGGTGTGGAATCCTGACCCAGAGTAGAGGATTCTGGCCCAATAACAGGAGATTTTTAATCATCTGAATTTTTTTACAGAGATGTATCAAAGTCAGTTCCACAACACTGTTCAGCCACGTATCTGAGCAAGCCCCTTTCTAAACCCGATAAAAGTAATGAAAGCTTTGAAGGAAGATGGCTGAACTTTCAAGTTTTCATCTACTTGTAAAAAGAAAACAGGCCTCTTAAGAATGTTGCTTCAAAATCAGGTAGTCTGCTCAACAGTATGTAATAAGTTAATATGCCGTGCCCTAAATTGCAGTTGAAAGAGGCTACTTGATATTCCTGGACACAGTTTTACAGCGTGGAAAATTTCTGTTCCACAAAACTATTGGTAATTGTCACTTTTTCTAAGCAGTCAGGCGGATCCATATAAAAATCCTCAAAAGGAGCAATTTCACAGGATGTATCTGTCTCCCAGATGAAATGGTTGCTGATGCTGATGTGTCAAGGCTGCAGGCAGGTGCTGGCACAAGGTGGCTAACAGCTTGAACAGATGCACTTGCTCATGTGCAGGCCAAGAGAGTGCTCTGGATTATTTGGTGTGTACTGGCTAAGATTTTTATGTAAGGTTAACTCTATGGCTTATTTTTCAGGATTGTTTTGAAAAAAAAAATTGAAAACAACATTGTTCACATTTAATCTGTTCAAAATAATAAAAAATTTAGACATGCAGGCTGTAAAACACATTGCGTTTGGACGAAATGATATGGTAAAAATAAAATTTTATTTTATAGATGTATTAAATAGTAACCCTGTGCAATTGATATGGTGGAGGTAATGGAAAACACAGTACTTGTTGTGAAGAAGTACAGTATCTCTGCACGTATGTCTGTACCACAGGACATGGTAGCCTGTTAAGAGCAGCACCACAACTATGTGCTGAGGCTTAAATAGGAGGGGCTGCTGAGCTCACTCGGCTGCCTGTTCCTGCTGCTCTGCAGTGATTGCCTTGTTGAAGGAGTGTTCCTTCTCACAAATGTTTCCACAGAACAATTAACTTTTCAAATGAGGATTCTTTTTCCAGGCAGTTTCTCTTAGTTCAAGAAGAGGAGCAGGACCATGGTGTGAAGGCAGACTCGCTGCAGTTGAGCTGATTTGGCACCAAACTGCATCCTCTCTCACAAAAGTAAGTAATCATATAACTGCTGTCCTCACATAGTAGCAGGGACTGGGGAAAGTGGACTGGGAGAACAGAGGTGTGAAAAATAGAAGGAACTCCAGGGTAACCATCATCTTACACTGATTGTGGCCATCTATTGTCTGGACTGCTGTAGTTTCACAGGATTTGACTGAGTAGATTTGTGTTGTTTATTTTCTTAACCTGGGTTATTTCCTTGGTCCTGGGTGAGCTCCCAGTTCCGCAGGCAGCTGACAGTGATACCAGCTGGCACAGCACCAGACACCCAGCCTTACTGCAGAAACCCCATCCCAGCAGGCTGACTTCAGCCTTGTAGGCCAGTGCACACCCTGCCAGGGTGGTCATCTATCTGGGTTGAATGTTTTCTTGGCTCTTGCTAAACAAGGGAGCATTTACCACTTCCTCCTTCAGATTTAGGGATCATTGTGGCTAATGTGACACAATATGCATTTCCTTTGATAACAACAACAAAAAAAGCCTTCCAAATTACTTTGCTTATCACTAAAATCTCTGTTGCAACCTTTCAAGGGCTCATGTTCAAGGCTCCTGAATGATCGTGCTGTATCTAACATTGTACCTAGAGAAGTACCCACTGACAACCATCAGCAGATGTGCACTGATGTTCCTAATGCTTGAAAGCACTGCTCTTGTAAGGAACTCTGTGGTGCTTGTGTTCACCCAGAGCATTCCTGTCTTTCCTGTGATGGCTCTGCAATGGTGGCAGGTAGCCTGCTCTGCTTTCTACTCAGCAAACCTTTCTGTTTAGGAAACCATTTCTGAATGAGAATGCTGCAACTATTAGAATGTAAATATATATATATATATATGTGGAAAGGCATTTGAACTGAAGTTAAAAATTAAAGGAAGTGTTCTTTGATCAATTTACAGAATGTTGTTGGAGGTAGGAAAGAAACTGCGGAGAAAGCATGCTGCAGGGCCTGGTGATCTGTGCAGGCCTCTGGGTATCTGGCTTAAGCCAACGAAAACAACAGAAGTGTGCTGTAATCAATGACGGAAACAACATAAGAGAAAATTTGGATGGCTTTTTTTAGTCATATGTTTAATAACTTAAATATTATTACTCTTGGCACTACTCACTGTTTTGTGACTGCCTGTGTGCTCTGCCAGCTTTTAATCTGAGTTGCAACATCCTCACCTTGTAAAGTTGAACTTGCCTGTATGTCACCAGAGACACTTGATTCCAAGGTACTGCTTTAACATGCCAGCACTTCTTCCCTCCCTTATTTAAGTTAAACTTTGACCCTCTTTTATTTTCTGTGTTACGCTCCCTTTTCACCATTTCTCTGTGACTCAGAGCATTCAAGAAACTGCAAGGCAGCAGCCATGGTCCCTTCCCAGACCCTGGTGCATGCTGCAGTGCTTGCCCTGGCAGTCCTGCAGGCCCTGGCCTCAGACACCTTCATTGCGGCTGTGTACGAGCACGCCGTCATCCTGCCACGCACCGCTCATGAGGTTTCCCCTGACGATGCTTTGGCCCTGATGAACAGAAACATGGATGTCCTGGAAGGAGCTATCAAGGAAGCAGCCCAGCAGGTATGAGATGGATCATGAGTATTGTTAATGGGTGTTTTCTGTTCCCACTGACCATCCCGGGGGTGCCTTGATGGTGCCTTCTTAATGGGGCCTGTTCTGCCAGGGTGCCCGCATCATTGTGACTCCGGAGGACGGCATTTATGGTTGGCTTTTCACGCGGGAAGCCATTTACCCCTACCTGGAGGATATTCCTGATCCAGAGGTGAACTGGATTCCCTGCACTGATCCCACAAGGTGATTCTTTTTGCAGTATTTATGTGGCTTCATACTGGTGCCTCATGGACTCATGAGCTGCTCCCTACAAATGTCTAAGTACAGCTAATTCTTTTTACACCAGGGCATGTTTCTATTTCAGTATGATGTGAAGGTCAATTGCATCATAAAATTGACAAGAGAATTCTGTTAAAAGATACTTTTTGAATTAGATACTTTAAAGAGAAATTCAGACCACATACAGAATTTGGGGTTGCTGAATGTAGTGAAAACATACTGTTTTTGTTGCATTTGAAAAAAGGTTTGATACCACAATAGGCTGCTTCTCATTCTGTTTTTATTATTTCATGCTATCTTGAGTTAAACTGTTGGGAAATCTGTAATACTAGATTTGTATTTGTTTTGTCTGTTGTTTTGTTGTTGTTGTTGTTTTTGTTTTTTACAAATGTTATGTTCATATCAGAGCTTGCATACAATTTTTGTGAACAGCCAAAAACTTTCTGAAAAGCTAGTGACAGAGGTGATGAGATCACTAGTCAAAGTGTAAATCTGTGAGGGATACAAACCCAGAATGTTTTAGTCTCTTTTTTGTTCACAACTGCAGTAAGATAAAGTCCTAATCGATAGAGCTTCTGTGCTCTAGAGCATGATCTTCCCATGTTCCACCAGGGACATGATTATGTGTTGGTGAGCACCGGACTTCAGACCCATACAGTATGAGCTGAGTGCTCAGCCATAGAACTACAGACATGGTCTGACTCTTGCACCACAGCTTTCTGCACCTGCTCAAAGAGGAGATGCTAAGACCGTGATATGACTGAGGACATTCCTCAGTGGCCAAAAGAGGAAGATTCACAATGGGTAACATGTGCTAGGAGAAGTGCAGGATGTGCAGCTTCTTTCTGGAACAAAAGTAACTAAACTATAAAGAGTCTTTTTTCAATGAATGTTGTGTTGGGTGGTGGCACCAAGTCTAAGCACACCTTTTTTACAATTCTTCACACAGTTACACTTTGTGAAGGTGATTTGTGTATCTCTTTATTGTCTTAAGTCATATTTTTCATTAGCAGCCTTGCTGGACTGTAGTGCCTGCCATCACAGTCTTTCAATGCCCTATTCTTCAGTACTACCTATGTGTCTGGCATGACAGTCCTCCTGTATGGCCACCCTATATGTCTGCATGCTCTGCCGTGGCAGCAGGAACAGAGGTGCTGCCAGTGTGCCCTCAGTGCTCCTGTGATGGACACCACCAGCACTATGTATTTTAAGTGCTTCTTTCTTTTTTTCTGGTCTGAAACACATTAGATTTGGTCGAGCACCAGTGCAGGAACGACTGAGCTGCATGGCCAGGAACAACTCCATTTATGTAGTTGCAAATATTGGGGACAAGAAGCCATGTAATTCCAGTGATCCCAAGTGCCCCAGTGACGGTCGCTACCAGTACAACACTGGTGTTGTCTTTGACTCGGAAGGGAAACTGGTGGCTCGTTACCACAAGGTAAGAAGTGGCCTTGGAAGATATTTCTTGCACACCTTCCAAAACATCTCTATTTGGCAATTAATGCCAGTAATTGCCCCACGGCACATACTTATCTCTTACAGATTTTTGCTTTTAATTTAACAGAATATTTCTGCTGCTGTGAAGTGTTGACACTAAGTTTGTATTTGCTGTCCTGTTTCTGAAAACAGACTAGAATGAAAACTGAGTGATTGCTCAGGTCTGATGTTAGTTGATGCACTGCCTCCATTTGTTAACTCCCATTTAGTAGAAATCCTGTTGCTTGAACAACTATAGTTTTCAGTGCCAGCTTTTCACCAGACTACTCTTTCATGTTCCAGCATTTTAAAATGTTCATCTGCATCTCATCTTATGTGCACAGTCTGATTTAAGGAAAACAAGCCCTTCCCTATCGTTTTTTTTTTTGTTTGTTTTGATGTTTAAGCACATTTTCAGCACAGCTTTTGCATAACTGGAATTATGGATCTATGCCGAGCGTAAAATGAGATGAGTGCATTGAAACATTTGCACCTCATGAAAGTATGTATTTCCAGTTCTATGTACTTTCCTATGAGGTTCTTCAAAGTTGTTTGGGGGCCAGGTGCCAGATGTCATGCTGACGTGGCTAGACTGAAGTCAGTTGTTTATTTAATACACTTTGAACCCAGTACTTCAACTAGTTCTTCACAGGTGATGCCAAGATGCTTGTTTGTGAGTAAACTAGGTGAAGGAGACACTGCCAATACTGAGGCTGAACCCTGTGTGCCAGCTAGGCATGGTGCAGGTGCTAAATGCCAAGTTCAATAAACTTGAACTCCCTTTCTGGCTGGTTTACCTGTGTTTATTGTGTAAGCTGCCTGTATATTAAAGGGACCCCTTAGTTAAGGGGAACCCAAAGGAAGAATGAAAATGTCACAAAGCTGGAAGGGTTACATACTTGGATTTTTCTGTCAGTTGAGATGATATATGTCTTCCCCATCACCACAGCCTCTGTCTTCTCTGTTCTTTTGTCATGCTGTGCTGTCTTGTGCTTCCTCCTGATACTACTGTGCTTCCAGTTCATACATGCATCTCCACATCAAGGTCACCAACTCACCAGTTGCTCTGAGTTTCTCTTCCATTAGTATTTCTCTGAAGTGTGTCTTTGGATTCAGCTGTATTTTAAACTTAGGTGAGGGTGCTGGAGAGGTTATTTGTATGAGAGTTGTCGGTGGCTCACACCTACAGAGTACCAGATAGCCAGATTTTTTTCTAGCTAGCTGCCAGGTCAATATATATCTTCCCATATCCACCTTTGGGGCATGATAGTGATCATAGTATTTCAGCTTGACTTCCTACTTGTGAAGCATTCTATCACTGACTAAAAACTTTCTCTGGTCATTCTGAACAATTTTGCAAAATGACTCCAAGATTCTGCTGGAGGTACCTTTAAGTGGTTTCTCTTATTAATCCTTCCCTTGCAGTATAATCTGTTTATGTCAGAAGCAAATCATTTTAATTACCCAAAAGAGCCAGAAGTCATTACCTTCGAGACTCCCTTTGGGAAGTTTGGCATTTTCACTTGCTTTGACATCCTCTTCTGGGAACCCGCTGTGGTGCTGGTGAGTGAGCTACAGGTGGACACGGTGCTTTTCCCAACAGCCTGGATGAACGTCCTGCCCTTTCTGACCGCTGTGGAGTTTCACTCTGCATGGGCCATGGGCATGGGAGTCAACTTCCTAGCTTCCAATACTCATAACACCATCATGTCTATGACAGGTAATTAATTTTAATTCCTTTGAAAAATCTTTTTAACTATGAATCTTAATTCCCTGTTCTTCAAAGAGCATAATGCAAAAGAATATAATGTTTTTATTTGGAAGGATTAAGTCTCCCAGTTTTAAACTTGACAAACCCTTTCCCTGCTGCACCATATAAGATGCAACCAAATTTGTGGTTCTTTTTTTTCTCTTCCTTAGCTTCCTGGGAGTTTCCTGTATGTCTTTGTTTTCTAACAAATTGTAAAGTACTATCAGTTCTACCTGAGTAGAAAAGGGCAGAGCTCCTCAGTGATGAGCATGACAGATTTTCTTTGATTTTTCTCCATCACTTGGCACTGGTCAGATGTGAATTCCCCATGTAGGGAGGAATCTTCAGCTAGTATAGACTGGGCTGAACAGATGCTATCCCTTTCAGTGTCCATCAGGATTGTGATACTTATCTGTATGGTGTTTTAGGTGGTTTCAATCAGTAGTTAACCCTTTTATATCAACTTGCTGAGAATGAAGGAATGCTCAAGCAACTCTGCTGCATACAGAAGAGAAATGAGGGGTGCTAAATGCAGTTCCATAAGGTGGCACTGCCTTTCAGCTACACCAAGCAGACCCCATGCAGAGAAACAAATGCCACTCTTTTCCAAAGCCTGATATCTGGCTGATGAGTTGCTAATGGTTATCTTTGAGAATAAAAAATCTGTAATATTTATACAATGCAGGACAAGCTAGCAATGAAAATAATTGAAAGAACAATACGAATTGTTTGAACCATTTTGGATTGAAAATTCCACTCTCCTCAGGGAGCGGTATTTACGCACCAGATGGAGCCAGAGCATATTACTACAATATGAAAACTGAGGATGGGCGTCTTCTCATCACTGAACTAGATTCACACCCTCACCTTTCTCCTGCCTCCCCTCCTGCTGTCAGCTGGAGCTCATATGCTTCAAATGTAGAAAGCTGCTTACCAAATGAACATGATTTCAACGGAATCATCTTTCATGATCAGTTCACTTTCACTGAGCTCACTAAGCCTGAGGGGAGTCTCACCGTTTTCCAGAAGGACCTCCGCTGCCACTTGAGCTACAAGATGGCAGAGAAACGAGAAGATGAAGTTTATGTGCTAGGTGCTTTTGATGGGCTTCACGTGGTTGAAGGACAGTACTATCTACAGGTAATAATTCTTTGAGGGATGTTATCTATTTTAGGAAACTTATTTACAGAGAGAAACCTTCAGTTCTTTGAGGTGGGAGGTGGGGGGGAAGGATGATGATTTTCTTCATTGTCCTATTTGTTAGCATAGTTGCTAAAATGTCCATTTGCCATTAAATCCAAGGTATTTAGAAGAGAAGTTTGTAAACCTCTTTTAATTCCCAGAAGTTGCTCTGTTTTTTTTAAGCACACAATATTGGCTACATAGGGAGCTAAATTTAGGCCCTCTGTTGTGAGTATCTGCGATAGGTGTTCTAAATCTCCCCTGTATCTTCATCAAATGGCTCCTGTTAAAAACAAAATCAGTAGATCATCCATCTTTCTGAAATGCTCTGATAATTTAGATTCACAAAGTTGTTAACACTTAAATCATAACAGATTTTGCTGAAATGGCATACAACTTTTACTGGAAAATTCCACTGTCCCTCTTCTTTTAGTGAAGTGTTTGGGAAGACAATGAGTTGCATCCTGACTGAGTTTGCCTAAAGCCATATTGGAAAACCTTCCCCCCTTCACAATTAAGTTATTGTACCAGCAGATTAATCATTTATTTTTTAGTTAGCTACTTCTCTCTGCCAGCAAGACCTTCACACATGAGCTGCTATTGACTCCAGGATACGCAGAGAGGTCTTAGCCAGCAAACAGCTCATCTAATACAATTTAGAAGATAGATTGACTACAATTACTTCTTGGTGAGCTCTCTTGGAAAATGTATTTCAGTGACTGTGGAAGCTGCCAGATGATCTCCACGAGTACTGAATTTTCTGGAGAAGACAGGAATTCCTACTTTTTTTTTTCCCCTTGGCATTTTTTTTTATTTCTATAGAACATATTGAGAGAATTAGATTATTTATGTTTGCATATTTGTATTTTAGTAGGAAATCATATTTGCTGATAAATGGTACTTGTGTTGCTTGCAAATATCCTTTTTCTGTTTGCCGGTATCTGATACGAATCTACAAACGCTTCCATCACCTGCTAGCATAGCCATCCAATGTCCTTTGAATCTTCAGAACTAGTCCTATTTCACGTTTCTTCGTTGTGTCCATAAACACTGATTAGCTTTCAGCTGGAGAACTGTGAGAACAAAAGGAAAACATAACCTTTCTTACTTTCTGTGCTGCAGCTGTTAACACAAAACTGTGACAAAGGATGCTGACTTCACTACATGGTCATATATTACAGAATCATGGAATGGTTGAGATTGAAAGGCACCTCTGAAGGTTGCCTGGTCTAATCCCCTGCTAAAGCAGGGCCACCTGGAGGAGGTTGCCGAGGACCATATCATAGGTGCACAGGATCATAGAATATCTTGAGCTGGAACGGACCCAAAAGATTCATTGAGTCCAACTCCTGGCTTCACACAGGACCACCCAAAATTCAGACTCTATGTCTTTGAGGATTGTCCAAACACTGCTTGAACTCCATCAGTTTAGGGCGGTAACCACTGCCCTGGGGAGCCTGTGCCAGTACCCGACGACTGTCTCAGTGAAGAACCCAGTCCCCAACCTGACCCTCCCCTGACACAGCTCAATAATATTCCCTTGAGTCCTATCACTGTCACCAGAGAGCAGAGATCAGTGCCTGCCCCTCCACTCCCCTTGCCGAGGAAGTTGTAGGCTACCATGAGTTCTCGTTCTCCTCTTCTCTAATTTGAGGATGTCCAGATGGTTTGAAGATCTCTAAAGAGGTAGGCTCCATAACCTCTCTGGGCGACCTGTTTCAGTACTCCATCACCTGTACAGTAAAGAAGTTCTTCTTGATGTTCTGAGGCAACCTCTTGTGTTCTAGTTTGTGCCCTTTGCCTCTTTTCCTGGCGCTGGACACTACTGAAGAGGCTTGATCCATCCTCTTTGCACCTTCTTTTATTTATAGACATTGATGAGATCTCCCTTCAGCTTCCTCTTCTCCAGGACGACCAGTTCCAGTTCTCTCAGCCTTTCATCATAGGAAAGGTGCTCCAGTCCTTTAATCATCTTGGTGGTCCTACATTGGGTTCTTCCTGGCATGTCCAGGTCTCTTGTACTGGTGGGCGTGGAAGTAGACAGGTGATCCAGTGTGATTCTCTAGTTTTCAACAGAAGTTGGGTGGAGAATATCTAATTCAGAATTCCCATGGTCTACCAGACCATCTATTGAAGTATCACTAGCAACGTGTGCAGCTGCCATTAATCTGTGTGGTTGCACAGTGTACCTTTAAGGAGGAGGACTTTGTTTAATTTGCCTAAAATTTCCATTCACAAACTCATTAAGTCTTACTAAGACTTGTGAGAAGGGAATCTTTAAACAAGAGAATTGGCAACTGGAAGAATTAGTGGAAGTCCCACTGGCCTGCAGGGACAAAATAAGGTGCTCTGGCAGTGCTTCCATCAGAAACTGAGGTTATTTCGAACTATTAAAGTGCAAGTCTAGAATACCTTACAATTACGTCAAGGAGTGAACGAGTAACCTACTCCTGAAAAGAAGTTGATTAAACATAATGGAAGAGGACCTGTGACAGTCGCCTGCTCCAATATATGCTAGGCTTAATGACACAAGGCATTCATAACAGAATATTTCTGTTTTGCTCAGTATGTTTCCTTTTTGTCTTCCCGACAGATATGCACGCTGCTCAAGTGTAAGAGTACGGACCTGAGCACATGCGGGCAGCCAGTGGAGACCGCGCAGACCAAGTTTGACATGTTCTCCCTCAGTGGCACATTTGGCACTAACTATGTCTTTCCAGAAGTCTTGTACAGTGGCGTGCAGCTGGCCCGTGGGGAATTTGAGGTAATGGCACACTCTGGAGCTGATTCATGCTAGATTCCCCGTGGACTAGTAATGGCATAAACTAAGTCAAAACAAAGTGAACTCTCTTGTAGTGAATAATCAGACATATTCAGTACTGTCTAATGAAGTCGGTAGTTGCTCTAAGTGGCACGGTCTGATGTACTTTCTTGTTTTGTGACATTTTTGAGCTCTTCACCTATTCATATTAATATTCCTCTAACTATATCCTTCTGTTACTTTTTCCAATCAGATATTGAAGGATGGGCGTTTGATAAGTAAGACAGCACCAACAAAACCAGTTGTCACTGTAACACTTTTTGGACGGTGGTATGAAAAGGATCCTCTGAAACAAGATCCACAACCGACAGCCTCGCCATGATGTTACCATAACTGAAGGCGTACGCTAATAATCTCATGTCCAAATTAGATGGATTATTCTCTACTAAAATAATCAGGATTATGTTTGTTTCTTACTTCCTGTTGCACAAACTTCTTAATGTGTTCTGGTTAATAAAAATGCAGTAACATTATTTGATTGATACCATTTATTGAGAAGTAACTATTTCTATATTATGATATTACTAATCTTTTATTAGTACAAATTAGCAGTTGTATTTTTCTGTTTTCTGCATTTTGAATTTTTCTAGCCCTCAGGAAATCTGTATTTTGGGCCAGAGGATAAATTCTTCTTAAAATAACACTGCAGATTTTATAGTTGCAAATTATTTTGAGACTATTAAAAAAAGTAGTGAGAAACATAAGTGGCAGCTTCATACAAAAAAACCTCAATAATTCTTTTTCTCTGATATGCATTTACTAATGCTGGCTTATGCAAGTCTTTTTTTTTTTTTTTACCATGGTTACACATGATTTTTTTTCTCCTATTTGTGCTTTTTCAGTTTGTTGTCTTTATGTTGTGAGCACGCATTGTGTGGCACATAGCAGCACAGAACAGTGCATTGTGAAGGCTGAGCAGGAATTCCAACCACAGAGCCAAACCTGAACCAAAACCTGATGCCTCTTTGTATACACAACTGACCATGAATCATCACTTCTCTGAAATCTCTGTTGAACAGCTTGAAACGGAAATCTCTGAATATTCTGCTTGCCAATTCTGAGCAAGAGTTTGCCAGGAGCTTCTGACTGTACCATATGCAGTACTGGAACTGTCTGCAGCCAAGTAATGAGGTCACCAAGTGCACAGTTTCATGTAACACCTTCTTCCCAACCTCTTCTCAATTTCTTTCTGGTCATGTAACACTGGTGTATGTGAAATAAGCCTTATCTTTGCTGCTTCCTGATAGTGCTGGGTGGTGCTGCCCTGCAAACTCATTTACTAGGAGGACTGAGAGACCAGCTACTCCACAAGAAGTGACTGTTGATATCTTTGTTTCCTCCTCTTCCCCAGTGACCTGTGCCTTGCTGCTACTGTTGCTGGACTCTAGTAACCTTCCTTCAGTGTATTGGTCTATCTCTCTCTGTGGCTATGCCTTTTGTAAGGGGTCAAACACCCCTGTTAGTCCCAATTCCCCTTTCTTTTTTCCCCACACTAGCACCATTCCTGGTCCTTTGGTTATGGAGCTGGTGAGACGTCAGAAATGCAAATAAGTATCCAGACTCCAACACTGATTATCATTGATAAGTGCCTTGTGAACCCTTATGCTTTTAAATGCAAATAAATATTCACATGTGGTGTAATAAAACAGCGTAGGTGTGCTTATCAGAAACCATCTTCCCAACCCCATACCATGTCCTCTGACTCACAGAATCTCAGCATCGGTGCTGCTAGAGCCACCTTCTATAAAAATCTTGTTCACTGTTAGAGTCAGTGGTTGTCTGACTACAAACAGATCTCAGTCTGGCAAGGGATTATTCAGCCTCATCCTCATCCCAGGTGGACAAACAGTGCAGACTGTATTTGCCTGCTGGAAACCTGCTGGGTCACACAGCAGCTCTTTGCTGGGGAAAGGAGCTTGATTTAAAGGACACAATGGCGTGCAAGGAGGTTTAATCTTTCAGTGCAGAGGGGATGCAGAAGGAACGCGTGGCCAGGCTGGGAGGCAGTTCCTTCAGAGCTGTTCCTTGCTGAGACAAGTCCTTTCAGTAAGGCAGGGGTGGCAAGTACCTTGAATTCTGGATTTGGCTCAAGGCTGTTGCTGTCTGGATAAGTATATTTCTATGTCAAATATTTTCTCACAGGAGACTGGTATAAGCCACTAAATTCTTTTTTTTTACAAAGATTACATAACATTTATAATCATGAAATATGTTGCTGTGTGAAGTGAGGCAGGCCCACAGAATGAAATCCTCTGCAAATCTACCCATTCATATGCATACCAACTCACTATGCATAAAGGTAAGTCTGCAATAAACTGTTCTTCCAGGTCAGTGTAGCAAAAAATCCCATTTCTTTACCTGACAGCTGATTCAGAAACAAAGAAGGTAAGAAACTGCGGCACACACATACAAGGGATTTTTGTGCACATGTAACCATAGCAGGGTGCAACAGGAAAAATGTAGAAGTTACAGCTCCCAGGCATGACACTGCTCTAGCAGAGATCTGTGGGGATGAGAGATTCTCAGAGCTCAGTGAGTGAGCAGTGTGCAGGGCTGCGCAGGCTGGCATCCCTGCTGCGAGGTGAGTGCTGAGCCAGGAGCTGCACAGGCGGTGCCCAGATGGCAGCACTGATGGTCTGCGGCCTTGCCCACCCAGCAGTTCTCCAGGAATGTGTCAGTTCCGGTCTCTGCTGTCATTTCCCAAACTCCTGTAACCTGGTCTTGCTTTGAATGCAATGCCTGAATAGTCCATTAATCTGGCAGGCGATGTATTTCTTCAGCTGCAGCACAGCAGGCAGGATTGCTCAATGCTTGCAGCTCTCTATGCTTTGATGTTCTGAGAGTTTCGGGATATGGTGTCAGCTTCCTAGCACTCGGGGAAATTTACAGGTTTACGCAAGACTTTCCTTATTAAAGTTCCCTGTCTTTGCTTCCCCCTGTCCTCCTCTTGGGTGACTTCCAGGCTTCAGGTATGGGGCTTTTGAGGGCTCACATCTCTGCTGTGGTTTTGGTGCTGTCTGCTCTCGAGGGCTGGGCCCTGGGCAGCTACGTCACAGCTGTTTACAAGCACAATGTGCACTTGTCAGAGGACGTAAAAATGCCTGCTTCTCCTGAGGAGGCCTTGATGCTGATACACAGACATAAGAGTTCTGTTTGGAACTGCATAGTGAAAAGGAAGATACTGTCAGGGTGAAGAGTCTATTCCTTGATTTCTTGCTGTGCAGTCAATATGAATAGCTAGATTATGTTCCTTTCTCACAGACCTACCACAGGTACGAACAGTAGAATTTTTATGAAGCACTTGGAGCTATAGTAGTAATATGCATTTCCAAAATATTATGCAACAAATTGCCCTTGGTGAGGAATAAAATTTGCTTTGTGTGAGCAACTTCAAATTGTGCACAAACATGCTTATCATAAAATAGCAAAAATAAAAAATTCTATGTTGTTTGGTTTATTTTCACAAAACAAGTGAATACTTCAGCTCTAGGCAGAAAGGTCAGGGCAATTTGAGGGTTAGTTTGTATCGCAGTGTGCACCTGGAAGGGAGGACAATCTATACTGCTATAAATATAGGAGATAATTGGCCTCAGGAACACGGCATAGTTGGATCACGCATCCTACAACTGTACATGGTATTGGTTACGCTCTGAAATGTGAGGGCTGGACTTCATGCTGGCAGTCTGCCTTCAGCTATGATGCCGTTTATAACCAATAGCAGCTGTCCACAGTGAGGTTGTATGGAAAGGGCTGGGAGATCACTTCAGAGGCATGGAGAAGGACGTACAGAGATTGCCGGTACTCCTTCCATAAAGACTTGTGTAGACCAGTGTCAATCCTGAGATGCTCTCTTAGCCTTTTGTTCACCATTTAGTTATAATATTTTACATTTGAACTGATCCAATTCACAAGAATGCTTTTTTGCTGCTTACCATAAATGAGAGTTCCTGAATGTTGACGTGTATTGTACTTCCCCATATTATGCAATAGGAGATTACTTCCAAAACAAACTTGTTACAACCTTTACTCCTCCTCTTTCTATCTGCTTTATATTCCTCATGCCTGTTCCAGGAGCAACAAGGCAGCAGCCATGGTCCCTTCCCAGACCCTGGTGCATGCTGCAGTGCTTGCCCTGGCAATCCTGCAGGCCCTGGCCTCAGACACCTTCATCGCGGCTGTGTATGAGCACGCCGTCATCCTGCCACGCACCGCTCATGAGGTTTCCCCTGACGATGCTTTAGCCCTGATGAACAGAAACATGGATGTCCTGGAAGGAGCTATCAAGGAAGCAGCCCAGCAGGTATGAGATGGATCATGAGTATTGTTAATGGGTGTTTTCTGTTCCCACTGACCATCCCGGGGGTGCCTTGATGGTGCCTTCTTAATGGGGCCTGTTCTGCCAGGGTGCCCGCATCATTGTGACTCCGGAGGACGGCATTTATGGTTGGCTTTTCACGCGGGAAGCCATTTACCCCTACCTGGAGGATATTCCTGATCCAGAGGTGAACTGGATTCCCTGCACTGATCCCACAAGGTGATTCTTTTTGCAGTGTTTATGTGGCTTCAAACTGGTGCCTCATGGACTCATGAGCTGCTCCTAATAAATGCCTGAGAACTGTTGATTTTTTAAATCTCTTAAAAATCCAGGTACTGTATTAATGTAATGCATCAAATAGAACCCTTACGTAAATGGTAATTGGATTGTGCAAGGTAAAAAACATTGATCCTGCCTCACTTATGAAAATTAAAAATGGAGGAAAATGAGGGAAATTTGGGCGGCATCATTATTTTGAGAACATGCAAAAAGCTTACTTCTTCAGACTACTTGAGAAAATCTTCTGTTACTATAAGCCGTTTAATAGATGAAACAAGATGATTCAGAACTCAGCTCAGGTGTCTGGGGTGATTTCTAAGTCAAATAGCACTAAGCATTTCTCTGGATTTGAAATAATTGCCTTTTAGAGATCTAACTGCACTAACACTGGCTGCTGTGGCACACCAGGCTACTCTGAATGACTGTCTTACAAAGGTGGAACTAGAGGGAACACTGAGGGGACCAGGGTCATTTCTAAGCCAAGCTTTTGCATTCTTCTGTTCTGGAGTTTTATTAAGGGAGATTTCAAGAGTCCTCAGGTCTGTAAAAGTTGTGACCTCTTTTTATCAATGACTTACAGGCTTAAACAGAGTGAAGAGTCTTTAAAAAGGTCTTTTGAAGTTGAGACTTATATTTGCCTAAATATTAATGCTTACATGTATATCTGTATACTGACTTATTCTCTCCTTTGGTTTCTAAAGTTGTCCATAGCTTTGTATGTCCCATAGCTAGGTATCTTTATGGTACCTTCCAACCTAAGCCAGACTACGATTCTATAATTTTTTTTTCCTTTTCATCTAAAATGCCTTAGATTTGGTCGAGCACCAGTGCAGGAACGACTGAGCTGCATGGCCAGGAACAACTCCATTTATGTAGTTGCAAATATTGGGGACAAGAAGCCGTGTAATTCCAGTGATCCCAAGTGCCCCAGTGATGGTCGCTACCAGTACAACACTGATGTCGTCTTTGACTCGGAAGGGAAACTGGTGGCTCGTTACCACAAGGTAAAGAGGAGCTTTGGCATCACCCTGTAACTAACTGTCAAAATACAAAAGTATTGTATTAATCTCTATGACACCGGTTTCAGAAGGTTTATAGAATAATTTTAGGTTATTGTAGAATGACAGTCAGTCCAGGACGATCCAATGCAAGGCTCTTGCAGCTAGTGGGAAGCACAGACAAGCACTTGGCACCATTTGGGAGCTATTCCTACAAGCACTGCAGCTGCAGAAGGCATGCTGGCTATCAAACACCTCAAGGCTACATTAACAACAGCAAACTAGAATGAAGCAGTAACATATCCAGTAGATGTTAGATGGTCCTTGGCATAGTTTTGGCCGGGCCAGAAACTGTTTTCCCCAGTGATGTCTTGGCAGCCTGTAGCTACTGCTACAGGCCCTGGTTTGGCACTGCTGTCTGTAGGCAGCAGGAACATGGCCACCCCTGCTCAGTAGACCTCTGGCGTGGGGATTTTACTTAATTTGGCTCCCTATCTTCACTGAGCGTTTTCAGGAGATCTACGGTGACTATGAAGGGAGTTCTGAGACACAGATACCCCCCTTGACCCAAAAGAATCTCAACTCTCAGTTTTGCTTTAATCTCAGACACGAAAGTGGCATTTTGTAATGTTGCTTTATTTTTAATTCCTAATATGCAATTTTCTTTGCCTGCAGTACAACCTTTTTAGACAAGAAAATCAGTTTAATTACCCCAAAGAGCCAGAATTAATCACCTTCAAGACTCCCTTTGGGAAGTTCGGCATTTTCACTTGCTTTGACATCCTCTTCCGGGAGCCCGCCGTGGTGCTGGTGAGCGAGCTACAGGTGGACACGGTGCTTTTCCCAACAGCCTGGATGAACGTCCTGCCCTTTCTGACCGCTGTGGAGTTTCACTCTGCATGGGCCATGGGCATGGGAGTCAATTTACTGTCAGCAAATACTCACAACACCCTTGTGTCCATGACAGGTGAGTTGCTTTTTGGAAAGGGGAATTGTCTTCTTATTACAGGATTGAGAAGTAGGAAAAATTGCTTTAAAAATCATGATGTCTACGGAAAATACTATGTCAAGAAGAGTTCAAGTATTCTTCATGTAGTATTGAATGGAGTAAACTGCTTCAGTCAATACAATGTTGTAAGTTCAGGGTGAACTAAAATTAGAAAGTCTATGACATTAAATTTTGGTATTTCAAAAGTGAGATTTTTCCTTTAGAAATGGCACAAAGGTTCAGCTGTATATTCACCCTCTCATTTAGAAGCAGAATTTTTTTGTTTAAAACTTAGTCAAGAATCAAATGGAGAAATAAGTATTTTAAACAGAGCTAAAAACAAAAGTAGGATTCCTGTTTTGTATTGAATAAACATATTTAAGTTTTTATTGCTGCTCAAGAATTAGAAATGGTATATTTTGGTTTGACTTGAACAGATAGCTACTGCAATATTTTTCTGTAAACTGAGAAAACATTGCTGTAGTTGTATGTGTAACTATTCCCCAAAGCAGAAGTGGAAGCCACAAAGGAATATTTTTGCCTGCCCTAAGTGCACTGAGTTTTGTCCACAGCCTTCTATGAAATGTAATTATGCCCACAGGCTCCTTCCTTGGCAAATATGTCACTTGCAGAACATTAATTTATATAAAAAATTAATATAAAGTTGTTTTTATTTTTTTAAAAAAAGGATGACCTTGTGTGAAATTGCCTTTGGAGGTTCATGTTCAAGATCCAGTGAAGCAAAAAACCTCTGAATTTTAGGTCTTTTTTTTAGACTGTGAAGTGTATTTTAGCATCTCTGTCCTTTAAAATTCTTCCACAATTCATGTTAACATGTTGACTGAAGACAGCTTCATGTTTACACATAGCAGTGCCCATGAGGCACCCATGGTGGCTCCCCCAGCAGGTGGTGGTTACACTGGGTGCCATGCATGTTGTTTTCAGGCAGCGGGCTGTTCACGCCCCATGGGCCGGTCGCATACTACTACAACAGCAAGACAGAGGAGGGACGTCTCCTGGTAGCTGAGCTGAGCGCACGACCTCGTCTTTCTCCTAACTACCCTGCTGCAGTCAACTGGAGCTCATTTGCTACAAGTGTCAAGAACTATTCAGGAGAAAATAAGACTTTTCCAGGTGCTGTCCGGAGGGATATATTCACTTTCAGTGAACTCAAGCACAGAGCTGGAAATCATACAGTCTGCCAAAAAGACCTCTGCTGTCATTTGACCTACCGGATGTCAAATAAAAGTAAAGATGAAGTTTATGTACTGGGTGCATTTGATGGACTTCATGGCTCTGTCATAAAATACCATTGGCAGGTAATTTGTTCATTAGGGATTACTGTAGCTTTATGCCAAAATTAATGAATCATTCCAAAACACTCATTTGTTTCTGCATCACAAGAACTTTTCTTGCTATTAAAAACAGCTCTTGAGCATGAAAATTTACTGGTGTTTTACTTTTTTGCGTCCTCTTCCCCACAGATATGCACACTGCTCAAGTGTAGGAGCACAGACCTGAGCACGTGTGGGCAGCCGGCAGAGACCGCACAGACCAAGTTTGACATGTTCTCCCTCAGTGGCACGTTTGGCACTAACTACGTTTTTCCAGAAGTCTTGTACAGTGGCGTCCAGCTGGCCCCCGGGGAATTTGAGGTAATGGGACACTCTGGAGCTGTTTGCAGTTATTCGTAGTCTACGTACAACAGCGATGACAATTTGACCTGCAAAAAGTAACTAAGAAAAGCAACATATGGCCATTAGACTTCACTTCTCTTTACTTTCATCTGAAAATGGTTTAGTGGGCTACTATTTAAAAAAAGAAAATTACTGCCATAGTCAGTTGTATAACCTGCATCACCATGTATGACTAACCAATGGGAAAATAGCAAACCAGTTACTGCCATTTTTGCTTTCTTATGAGATATAGAAAAAGATCTTTCTTACAAAAATGGAGCTGGAGGGAGTTCTAAAGACTTTCTTGTCCAAGGAAATGTGGAAAAGCAATTGCAGCACAAGACTTCAGGACTTCAGTGCCTGAAGTGCAAGAGTATTTCCATGTACAAGAAAGAGGATTTGCATTCTTTTCATTCTCATGATTGTCTTTAAGAAGTGCTGCATCGAGTTGTTTGACCTCAAAGACCTATCCTCTCTGTACCATGCAATAGTGCTACTCTGTTATTGGATATTAGTATCACCCTTTCTCTTTTTAACTAGGTACTGTCTGATGGACGTCTGCAAAGTAAGAATGGCACATCAAAACCACTCTTAACAGTGACGCTTTTTGGAAGGTGTTATGAAAAGGATCTGCCTCATCCCCTGCGAAGCTTCCTGTAATGTAACTCCCTAAACATTAATCAGTCAGCATAGACAGGATGAGAATTTCCCACAGTGATCCATAAACTTTTCATGATTTGTAGCAGTTATCCTGTGTCATTCATATCACGCAATCTTATACTTCTGCTTAGCAGCTGAGGCAGATGAGTTTATTTAGGAGAAAGTAGTGATCACACTGTTGTGTACATAAGTCAACAGTACACCACTGTAATAGTGCTTGAGCCAGTGCAATTATTTTTTATGCTCTGTCATATGAAATCTCTGATTAGAAATTTTTATATTTTTTGAAGATGTAATGTAGGTTGCCAGAATAATTCTAGCCGGAAGACTGATGCTGAGATGTGTGGAATGCGAAGTTGACCAGTTTTCTGCAGAACAAATCTTCCCCAAAGACGCCTCTCTGTCCCATCTGCCTCTTTCTGTTTTTTAGACTGGAGGAGCACTAAGTGTCTGTGTCCCTCAGCCTTACATGCCATTCAGCAAGGCCTTCCTAATACTCAGTGGGACTTGGACACATTCTGACCAAGCTATTATACGATGAAACAAAAAACAGATTTAAAATAGTTTTAGGTGCAATCTCCATGTGGTTTTTCATGATTCACACAGACATTGAGTCTGCTCCATAAAGGTTCTTCAGTTCTGCAGTCCTGCACTTCTTTGCATGTGTGGCATACATATGCTAGGTCCAATGCATTTCAGATCAGATTTACCTTATAAATATAGTATATCAAAACATTCCCCTGGATATTTGGAAAATTTCTTCAAAACTGTGAATATGTAGGAAATAGGCAATGTTTTAATATGTGAGGCAGTGAGGCAGACTTGACTATGTAGTATAAGAAATGTACATCATCAGGGGCTTCTAGCAATGACACGTGAAACTTGGCAGCCTTGGACCTGGCTTGTATCTACCACATTCTGCAGCAAACAGGCCTTGTTTGACCACCTATGCCTTAGAGTGATATCTGCCTTAATGTTAATCCCACAGTCTGTACTGTCCCACATGTACTGCTCTTCACATCCCTGGCATGCAGCATGCACCAGGTTTAGCATGCAGCTGCCCTAAATACGGCACATAAACACATAAGCACTCTTCCCACTTCAAGCTCACCAACATTCATTATCCAAAGTTTTTGTAACCATATGAGTTCTGTTTCTTTTGTGCTGTTGCTTCTCAGCACCCAGCTTTGGAGGCTTCTCTGAGGCTTTGTTTCATCCTGGAAAGAAAACAGCTGAGCTAATATCCAGAGGAGGGACCGTGCAACTTGGGAGCAGTTATTCAAACATGAAGGGCCTCAACGTTGTGCTTCCTAGTGGCTTGTCCAGCACCTCGCCCTTTTCTTGCCTGACATGTGGTTGTAACACAGAACAGTCTTTCATCAAACAAGTCTTGGTTAAGAGAGATTATGACTTCCCAGTGGCAGTACTAATCCTACATGACCATTGGTTGTGTGACAGGTATGGGGTCCAGAATTTCAAGACATAGAACGCCATGCTGATGAGTGGGAGATGATCCCTGCTCCCCAAGCCAGCCTTGTACACTCCAGGGGCCTCTTACCTGGTTTGTATTGGGCAGCAGTTTTGGAAGGGCAAACAAGAATAAACATGCTGGTTTTGATGGTCTGTGGTGTCATCCTGTTGGCCATGTAGGTCTATTGGTTTTCACTGGAGTCAGCTGTCAGACATACAGTGAAAAGAAGAGCAGCCAGGAGCAGCATATGAATGTAATCTGAACTTTGTTTTTCTTGTCACAGTCAAATAACTTGATTAAAACCTTGAACCAGTGGTTGGCATCAATAGGTTTACTTGTTAATTCTTGTCCCATCCTTCCCTCCACACACAAAAAAAGAAGAATCTGGAGACATTTTAGAGAACATCAGTGTCACTCTCAAAACAGTAGGCAGGTTGCTGGTTCTCTAAGTCCTGAGTATTTCACGCACTTCAAATGGACACGGAATTTATAAAAATCTTTCTAAAGCTGGAGAGGGATGCAGTCAGGATGTTTTGATTGAACAGAACTGTAGACATTCAGCTTATTATTTATTACCAGGCTTATCTTTCTCATGGCAGGTTAAACTTTATCCCTTGCTTGGTAAAATGCTTGTGTTATCATCTGAAATGAGAAAGTAATGAACAAACCCCTTAGTGGTCCATTGCGTGGCACCCCCACTACCAGCTTAGTAAGAGGAAGCTGTGCAGCTTGGAAACTACAGGTGAATTGTTCTCAAAATTTGACTTTAGTGTCATTTTCCTTAGTGTCAATATTCTTAGCAGTGGTGTCAGTGAGAGTTTATTCAAGCTCCGGAGCTAGCGTTAATGAAATAGGACCCCATGAAGATACTTTTAAATGAATATTTTCTTTTTATTCAAGAGTAGATTTTATGCAAAGTGATAATTGGGCATAAAATCTCACAAATCATTTGCTTGCCTTTTTGGAGTATAGTGTACTTCCCAGATACATGCAGAACTGAGTGCCTTAGGCAGTCAGAGTTAGAAATGCATAGAATACAACTGGTATTGCAGGTTAAATAGCTTACAGAAAATCAGGAAAAGACTTAGAAGTAGAATTGTGCAGAAGCACAGGATTCTTTGAAAATGACACTAAAATCAAATTTTAAGAACAGTTCATTACTGCAAGACTGTAAATGAAATACTCTGTTGCTCAGAAATTTTCATGGCAGCAGTAAATTTGCCCTAGAAGTAAGTACAATACAAGAAATTATATTACATTATCTTAACTTTTTCTCTCCATCTTCATTTGCTGCTTCCAACATTAATGTCAGTTTTGTTGATCTCATAGTCTAGTATCTGTGATGGCATAAGGATGCAGGAACAACAACATGTTTGGAAAGCATTTACTATCTTTTAGTATTAGAAAAAAATAGGATATTTGACTGCATAGCTCCAGCTGGCTGCCAAACATAGCAGATTTAAGAGATGATCCTTAATGTCAGCTGATGACTTTTGTGATGGAAATATTCGAACATTTACTTCATCTACTAAATGAGCATTAGGATTACAAGACATGCTTGAATTTGCCAAAGTCAAGTTTATAGAAACAATAAAGCCTGTTTTTATAGGTTGATTATTTGTTTAGCTTCAACTCACCTTACTGTGTTTTCCAACCATTTGAAGTTGCTTTTTGGACACTGAAAAAGGGCCATTGAGCTTAAGTTTCGCTGTTCTTTAAGAGTGGTTAGAAGGCAAAGATTAGCTGTGAGAGACTGAATGCTTATCTTTTACAGTGTGTGTCATGGTTTTATGATTTTCAGTTATTGGTATTCCACATCATAACATCATGTAGTGTATGTACCTGGTTCTCAGAGGAGAAGGACTACTACATTCCCAAGTGTGCTATATTTTTTTTCCGAAGACCATACTGAAGTAATCTGATATTATGCATACTGAATTTTATGACAAAATAAATTAATTGGAAGAAAGGGAAGCTACCAAATAGGATTGACAATAAAATATTTGCCTGTAAATGTAATTCTCATCTAAAAATAATCAGGAAACATAAAAAATAAGGATAGACATTTCATCGTATAGACTGCAGTAGCTTTCAAATACCACTGAAATTTGTATTTCAGCAAGGAAAATCATTAAGAACAGGAGTAGCTGCTTTCCATGAAAATTGTATTGACTTTTTGAGAAAATAAAACAATTAATGAGGAGATAAAGCTTGACAAGGAGCTGGATTCATGTTTTGCAAGAGGAATATTATGTGCTAAGACATGCGGTTCATTTCTGGTGTTCAAACTGTTATTCTACCAATTGTTTAGACCCTGTGGAAAGTAAAATGGAAAGTAATATTTGTTGAACAAAAAGAATAGAGTGAACTTTAGGCCTACGTCCTTGGTATTTTACTTAGATATTTTTTAGGATACACTCTCCAGTCCTTGTTAGAGACCATCCTAAGTTTTCCATATAGCGTCTGCATTAGCTAAGTGCTGTTATCTAACACCTCTCTCTTCTGCTTTCAGTTCGTCTCCACTAAGAGCCAAATGTCTTAAACTAATGCACTTTTCACTGAGGTCTGGTAAGGACAAATGGGGATATTGAGGTTACTATATTACTACTAAAATCAATGTTGGTACATCAGTTTGCATCTGCTGATTGTGCACCTGCAGAGACAGAGACTTCCTACATTTAATTTTGAATTCAGATAGTTAAGCTCTTTTTTCGTTTCAGTGCACCCTGCAAGATAACCCTCACATCGCTTGACTTGGCCTGGCCAGGGTTGGAGGACCTGGTCTCTGCCTGGGACAATTCCTATAAATAATGGTTCATAAAGCTCCATATCGTTCAAGAAGCGTTTGGACACCTCTCTCAGACACAGGGTTTGAATTTTGGGTGATTCTGTGTGGAGCCGGACTTGGACTCAATGATCCTTGTGTGTCTTTTCCTACTCAGAATATTCTGTGATTTCAATATGTGAAAGCACTTTATAATTCATTCATGTAAACTTACTGTTTGAAAAAATATTTGTGTTTGTCCAAGCAGAAGTCAAACATATCTGACACTGTGATATAAAACGGAAGAGCAAGCTGTTAAAGTATGGCCATTAATGGACAATGATGTACTTCCTGGTAGCTAGACTGAAAGATAAAAAGCTTTGGCAGGTGTAGATAAAAGTAAGTGTGTGGTGCCTTTTGTAACAGATGTCATTTAGCTGTACCTTGTGAGTATCAGATGGCTTTATTTATAAGAACTAGAGTTATAAAAGAAATAAAAAGCTTAAGTCTGATCATTTATATTGCTAAGCAACAGGCTTAAAAATTCATTTTGCTGAAGACTTTCTGAGCTTTTCTTTGATGTTACATTTTAGATTGTTTATTCACGTTAACATTAGCCTCTGCTTGAAGGGATTCTTCCAAGTTCAGCATTAGACTAAATGAAAAGTAGACATACAACCTCTCTCATCTGGGTTTCCTACAACACTTACCGGATGTAATTACACTTGCCTTTACCAAGGGGATGCCAGTTGTTTTCTGCTGAGTATTTTCTTTTACATCATAGCTCTTCTTTCACCAAGGCTGCAAACCATAACTCTACTTGATTTTCTAAGGCTTATTGTTAGATGGTATCTTGATATCTTATGAACGTTTGCCATAGTAGCACTTCCATAAACAAAGGAGTATATTATATCCTCTCACATAGAAGAGGAGATAAAGTGCAAATAAACTGATGTTTACAGTAGACACTGATTTAGATGGCTAACGTAAGATGCCAGAATATTTCATATTACAAAAATACATTATACATTCAAAGCATCATTGTCACTGGCTGCAGCTGTAATTACTGTCTACTTATAAAAATCAGCTCCTTTCATGCACCCAGAAAATGAGAAATACGTTCAGTGAAAGCTTCAAAAAAACGGATATGGGAGAACCTCCCTAAAAACATATGGCAATAGAGTTACCACATGGATAGAGAATGTTAGAAAGAATGGTGGACGGGAGAAAGACCTTCACAAGGCCTCAGTTTGGGCATTAGTCCTTGTGGACACCCAGGACAACAAGGTTTACAAAGTTCAGAAGTAATAAACAGTAAAGGCTGCAGCTCAGAATGAAATGGCCTACTGGGAAAAAAAAAAAAGCAAAAAAAGAAAGAAATGAAAATATTAAAAAAAGAAAGAAAAAGAAAAAAAAAAGAAAAAAAGAGATTTGCTTTCTTTTCACCAAGCATCACCTACAAGAACAAGAAGTTACAGAAGTCGGTAGAGACATGTCTAAGGAGCTAAACCTCCTTCTCCTACCATCCAGTCTCACAAGTATTGTGCAGGAGACGGCTAGCAAGTAGGGACTTGCTAACAAATAATACATTCGAACAGAATCCACTGGGCCCTTATCTCCCATTTGAACATTCAAAAAGCATATTTAAATGATGTATAGCAGCTGGTGAGGAGATAAATAATGCTCTTCTGGTGAAAAGTAACACTGCCTAGGTGTGCCTTCCTGAGATGAGTGGCAGCAAATGGTGTATGTGAAAGGGTGCAGCCTTTGGCTGGTAGTTTCTGTACAGGCTAAACTGCTGCACCTGCAGTGTCACTTTACTCATGCACAGTGCTGCTACTTCTTGCAGCAGCAAGCAACTGTCGAAGCAGAATAATAGAATAATTTTAGTTGGAAGGGACCTTTAGAGGTCATCTGGTCCAAAGCCCCTGCAATGAACAGGGACACCTACAGCTAGATCAGGGTACTCAGAACCTCTCCAGCCTCGCTCTTGGAACAAGTTCAGAGGAGGGCCACCAAGATGATCAGGGGGCTGGAGCACCTCTCCTATGAAGAAAGGTTGAGGGAACTGGGCTTGTTTAGTTTGGAGAAGAGAAGGCTCTGGGGAGACCTCACTGTGGCCTTCCAGTACTTGAAGGGAGCATATAAACAGGAAGGGGAACAATTGTTCACAAGAGTGGATAGCAATAGGACAAGGGGGAATGGTTTTAAACTCAGACAGTTTATGGGGATATTAGGTTAGACAGAGTTTATGGAGATGTAGGTTAGACATTAGGAGAAAGTTTTTCACTCAGAGGGTGGTGATGCACTGGAGCAGGTTGCCCAAGGGGGTTGTGGATGTCCTGTCCCTGAAGATATTCAAGGCCAGGCTGGATGTGGCTCTGGGAAGCCTGGCCTAGTGGTTGGCAACCCTGCACTTAGCAGGGGGGTTGAAACTCAATGATCTTTGAGGTCCTTTTCAACCCAGGCCATTCTATGATTCTGTGATTCTATGATTCTGACCCTCGTCTCCAGGGATGGGGCATCCACCACCTCTCTGGGTAACTTGTTCCAGTGCCTCACCACCCTTACTGTAAAAAAACTTTCTCCAACCTAAATCTCCCTTCCTTTAATTTGAAACCATTTCCCCTTGTCCTTTCACAGCATACCCTACTAAAGAGTCTGCCCCCTTCGTTCTTACAACCCGTTTATATACTGAGAGGCCACTGTTGGGTCTCCCCGGAGCCTTCTCTTCTCCAGGCTGAACAGCCCCAGCTCTCTCAGCCTGTCTTTGTATGAGAGCTTTCCATCCCTCAGATCATCTCTGTGGCTCTCTTCTGGACACATTCCAACAGGTTTATGTCTCTCCTGTACTGAGGACTCCACATCTGGATACAGTACTCCAGGTGAGGCCTCACCAGCGCAGAGTAGAGGGGGAGGATCACCTCCCTCAACCTGCTGGTCACGCTTCTTTTGATGCAGCCCAGTATACGGTTGGGTTTCTGGGTGGTGAGGGCACATTGCTGGCTCATGTCCAGCTTGCCATGCACCAGTAAAAATAGCCTACAGTGCAATGCAGTCTTTTGGGCTTGCACATGGGCAATAAGAAATATTCAAATTTACTTATTGTTTCTAGGCAAACAGCATGCACCAATCATAGTCAAATCACGCATTTGTGAAAGGCAACAGAGACTACTGTGTGAGAACAGAGGCTTCACGTGATTTGCTTATTGATATGTATGCCTTTGTGGGCAATTTTATTTTTCGGTGGCTTCCTGTAGAGTAGCCAATTCAGATGCATTCATCTCTGCATATGCAACTGGCTTGTGACAGATAAGATGTACTGTCTTCTTATCTTTTCTGAATATTTAGTATCTACGTCATCCTATAGATAAGATTTTCCCAACAGGCTGTAATCCAGAGGCAGACCAAAGCAGGCAGCTGCCAGGCTGTGGGCTCTGCATGGGGTGAGTCACTATTGTGCTGTATCTGTGGGCTGCGCTGGTTCACCATGAGGAAATAACTGCTGAGCAGGTACAGTCTCTGCATCTCATCTTCTCATTTACAGGGAGCTTCTAATTTGCTAGTTTAGGAATTCAGTTTGTTTCAAAGATGAATTTTCCATGGTGAGTGCCTAAGATAGCAGTTATTTTGTGTTCATTCTGTAAGAAACAGCGATGGCATCAACAGCAATCAGGTTTTCATGATGGCTCAGAGGATCATTTAAAAAGCTGCTCATTCCCAATACCAGAACAAATAACACAGCTAGGGGGCAAAATTATCTTCAGGCACAGCCATGAATTCAGTGCAAAGCTGTGGAGCTGTTCCAGGGCCATGATGACACAGAGCGATCTAGCTGGATCCTGTGTGCTTGCTACCTCCCTCCTCCATTTGCCTTTGCATTGGAGGTGGTGTTCGGAGGCCACCCAATGCCTACAAATTGGCCATGGTCATGAGTTCACTGCTGTGAGACTGGTGAGTGCACAGGGACAGTAGAGAAGTGCAGAGGGCCTGCCCCACTCCAGCACCATAGCTTGGGGAACTCACTGGCCCTTCTGGGGAGAGTCCCAAGCTGAGTGACTCTCCAGGGAGCCTTCTGCTTCTGAGGTCAGCAGGAGTAGTGTCTGCTAATAGCAGGGCTATGGAGTATTTACAACCCTCCCTGTGCAGAGAGAGTTTCTTGGTTTTAGATAGGTGTGTTTTGCTTTGCTGCAGAAAGATTTTTGTCTCTCTTTCTCCTGTGTGCACCTCAGAGACATGCATTTATCTTGTTTTTGTGTCTGGTCCTAAAAATTACACTTTAGAAAAGTGCATGAATGTCATGTTTTTCTGTATAAACATGTTGACAAGGAAAAATGATGCTTTGGTTATACACTGTGGGAATACATTTAGAGGTTAATCAACTCATCGGTTCTTCTTTAAATTCCTCTGCTATAAATCTGATCTAACTTCAGATTGTCCTCAGTGGAATTATGTCAGGTTTTCAGCAATAGCGTTCAGTTTAGTAGTTGGTTCATCTTTTCATTTAACCCATCTTGTGAAATACTTATTTTGAATTAATGACTCACTGGTAATTTGTGCATATTTCAAACATAAGAATGGAAACTTAAGAAAATAACTTTTAACTGAGAACTCATAAATGATGAGTGGAACTAAATACTTTCAAAAATTCTCTTCAGCCATGAGGACATCTTATAGCCTTAAGCAGCTGGTTTTCCTTAGCATGGCTATCCTTGGAGAGATCCAGTTTCTTAAATGAACCATATGAGAATGAGAAACTTTCCTTTGTCTGGGTAGTTAGTCAGAAACTGAACGCGCAGAGCTGTTCAGAGAATGAACAGGCTTTCCAGCCTGTCTGCTCTGACTGTGATGGCCCTGGGATGCCAGAGGACATAGGAGTTTGGCTGATGGATGCCAGGTAGCTGCTTCTGAAATAAGCTGCTTTTCCACATCATCCCCTTGCGATTTGGACACTGTGTCTTTACAAGGAGAGGCGTGTCCCCTCCTTCAAAACATTCAAGGCCAGGCTGGATGGGACTTTGAGCAACTTGGTCTTGTGGGAGATGTCCTTGCCTATAGCAGGGGGGTTGGAACTAGATGATTTAAAGGTCCCTTCCAACTCAAACCATTCTATGATTCTATGTGTTTCTCCAAGGAGTGTGTGTGTACATGCACTTTGAATAAGTCCCCACAGAGAGCTGGCCATAAGACTTCTTCAAAACTATGAATTTGGTATAGACTAAGGCAACATGGACTTGTTTGCCTAAATTTAACCTTCCCCTAAAATGTGGGTGTCATTATGGTAATTACCAGCACCTAAACCTTCAGTCATCAAAGAGAAATGCCTGGCTGCAAGGAAGGCTCAGATTCATGAATTTCAAAAGGGTGAAGACCCTTTTCAGAGACCAGTATTTGGGTACCTCCTATCTCTTAGACATTTCTCCATCTCTAAGCAGTTGGACCTGGCTCTTCTCTTCAGCATGCCATTCTGGTTATCTCCAGTCATCCAATAATCTCCCTTAGATCTGTTTCTGTGCTATTTTTTTTTAGTCGGTAAACTCTCTTTCTATAGTAAGCAAACCCTTATATTGTAACACCCTAGTCCTCAAGAAAAATAAAGGAACTGAGTTGTTTGCATTTGTTTAGATTTTTGTGGACATAACATGATGAAGCAGCTGAACAACTTCATGGAGCACAGATGGCAAGTTGGCCTCTTAACCTGTGTTGTTGTGTATATCCCTGAGGCATCCAGCATGAGTGGGCTCTAGCTACTGTTCACAGCATTAACAGTTTTTGATGCCCAGTAGCACCCCTTTTTCAAAGGACTGTGTGGTCCTTTGTGGAGCATGAAATTAATGATCCTCATCAGTGACTCCAGTACAGTCAATAGTAGGTGTTTACTTTAGACACCTTTTTACTAGACAAGTAGATTACAAAATAAATAAATAGACGTTCTGTTCACATTAACATCTGCTCCTGAAACAGAGGGCCAAGAACTCCATTCATTGCACCTAATGTCCTCAAGTAATATGCCAGGGGCTTTGGAGGCTGCTCTGGATTGAGGGCCAGTCCTCTTAAATTTATGCTATCCAGAATAGTTATGATGACGAAGAGGCTCAGCTGTCTTTTGAGATCGTCTTTAAAAGGAAAGGGTACCACTGACTGAGCAGAGAACAAATGAGCATCAGGAGCAGACTTCTACTCAGTGTCAGGAGATACAGGTAGGAGGGCAGGTTTTTAAAACCAATCTTTGTAATTAAGGACAGTGTTTTAATTTCTTGTTGAAAACTTCTTCAATGTTCAGCTCAGTTGGACAGTTTGTCATAGGAGTTTTGATTTATTTTGCTTCCCTTTTCATGCAAAGCCACACACTTGATCTCAATTTGTCCTTTTACTTATTTTTTTTGTTGGAATGCATTCTTTCTTTTCAACAATAGCATAAAAATTCCCTGAAATTAAGGTTTTTTTAAAGAAAAATGTTTTCTGGGGGATGTCATATTGCCTTAGGCTAAATAGTAGCACTGTCAGAGAACACAAGTAAAATTTTTCATCTTCTAAACAGAAAAGAAAACCAGAGATAACACACTAATTCTTTTTGATTGGCCTTGTATTCTTTTTTACTTACCCATAAAACAAATGAAGGTCAAAATATATGTTTATCGAAAATAAACACAAGCAGCAAAGCCCCAGAGCAAATGAGTTGTATTAGTGGTGTCTAAATTGCTGTACTTTTCGGATTTAAAATATTAAAAGATTATGTTATATCATAATGATAATGCTACTGAACAGAATATGGCAATGTTCTTTATTTTTCATGCTAATAATATTTTTCTCTTAATTAAAGGAAAACCACAATGAACATTGCTTGCCAAGTGTTAGAATACTTTCATGAAATGCTTTTGCAATGAAAAAGAGCCTTGCAAAACAGACGAGTTATTGCACACGCAAGAGGACAGCAATATTTGCATCCTAAAGATGAGAATAAAGAAGGAGATCGGTGTTCAGAAAAGAATGCTCTCTGTATCTGTCCTTCACTAGCACAATATTAACATAGTAATTACATATAACAATGCTAAACGTGTTCAAGAAATGTTTAGGTGTTTAGATGTGGTACTAAGTGACATGGTTTAGTTGGGAAATATTGATGGTAAGTGGACAGTTGGACTGAATGATCTTGGAGGTCTTTTCCTACCTTGGTGATCCTATGATGCTATGATTCTAAACTACTACCACTGGAATAAACCAGAGCCTGACAGTAAAGATGTTTGCTTAAGTAGCAGCTAATGCTTAAGATTATTCAGGCTATTCAATTACATTTCAGCAGTACAAGGTCAGAAAACTTTATTTCTCTACTGAGATTTCTTTCCTTACATGCCTACTTACAGCTAGAGCCAGCAAGATTTTACAGTATGATTTGATCTGGCCAGGCAGTGCCACCTGTCTGAAAATGAGGAGCTGGAGGAGACATTTTGGTTTTGCCAGGTCAACAGCAGGTTCAGCTGCCTCTATGAGGACAGGGCTGGAGTGCTATTCGGGTGTGGGGACCCCCAGTTATACAGTTTGTTTTATCAAATGAGATACATGCTTCAAGGGAAGACTAATGATAAAAACCTAATTCTGTTAGAATTACAAAATAACGTTTATGATTGTCCCTGTTTTTTCTTCCTGCAGCTTCCCTCACAACAAACAGAGGAAACAGCTGTAAGTGCACCTCAGCATTAGGACAAGTCTGTGCCACATAGCTGCATGGATTTGATACCTCAGTAAGGATGCAGCTGTGCTGTGAATCTGTAAATGGCTCTTGTGTAAAGAGCAATTGGTCAAACAACTCAGTATCCGTATTTCCATGTATATCTTTATGTTTTGCATTATTCTGGCCACAGTGATTGGAAATCTAATGGTTATCATCTCAATATCACATTTTAAGCAGCTCCACACACCAACCAACTTCCTGATAATTTCCATGGCTACAGCCAACTTTTTACTGGGATTCCTCATCGTGCCTTCCAGCATGGTGCACTCTGTTGAGCAATGCTGGTATTTTGGGGACTTCTTCTGCAAGATCCACACAAGCACAGACATTATGCTGAGCATGACTTTTATCTTCCATCTTTCCTTCATATCCATTGTACTATGCTCTGTGTGACCCTCTCAGGTACAAATCAAAGATAAATACTTATGTTATCCTGGTCATGATATTGGTAAGTTGGACTGTCCCTGCTGCTTTTGCTTTTGGAATGATTTTTCTAGAACTGAATTTGCTAGGGGCAAAAGAGATTTATAATAACATCCACTGTGCAGGAGGATGCTTGGTCTTCTTTAGTGAAACTTCAGGTGTCGTCACCTCCATAGTGTCTTTTTACATCCCTGGATTAGTTATGCTGTTCATCTACAGGAAAATATACTCTATAGCCAAAAGGCAAGCAAGATCCATTGATGCAGTTAGCAAAAAGAAGAAAAGATATGAAAAGAAGCACATTTCATTCTGCAGAGAAAGAAAAGCTGCAAAGACATTATGCATAATAATGGGAGTATTTCTCATATGCTGGAGCCCGTTTTTCTTCTTTACAGCAACTGACCCATTTATGAATTATGCAATGCCTCCTATTCTCATTGATGCTTTGGTTTGGTTTGGTTATTTAAATTCTGCATTTAATCCCCATTGTTTATGCATTTTTTTACAAGTGGTTTCACAGGGCATTAAAGACTATTCTGTCCGGAAATATTTTTCAACAGGATTCTTCAAGGACTCAGTTATTTTTGGAGTAACATCCTTTACATGGTTGGCTTCATGGCTTTGAGATTTGCCTGCAACTCCAGGAGGCAAGAGCTGGAAATGACAGAAACAACACCCATTTATTTGCTCACTTATCAAATTTGGTTCAAGCAGATATGTGACTATTTTGTTTTATGTCTCCTTTCATTCTAGACTAGGAGTTGTAGGTATGTACTGTTTTGGCTATAGCTATTCATATGAAATATACAGGAAAGCAATGTTGGAGCAATTTATTAACTGCTTTTCTTCATTAAGAAGTGTTTCCTAAACAAGAGATTTTTAAATAAAAATATATTTGCTGTCATCTGGAATTAACAGAAAAGCCTTTCCTTTTGAATTTTTAGATGCCTTTGAGTAAAATCCCAAAGCTTTTAAGTTTTGCCCTCCCCTTCAGTATGTGTGCAAAGACCAGAATATCCTAATACACAGCCATGTCAGTACACTTCAAGGAGGGAGGATGGGACAAGGAGGAATCATGCTGTTCCTTCTCCTTCCATTTCAATTAATGCTTCTCACTTTTGTGTTTGTCACTTACAGGCTTTGGTGCTTAATGAAGTCAGAGCTTAAGAGATGGAAAATATGACATAAGAAATGAAAAGCAATGGTGAAAAGCAATACTGAATCTGACAATGCCCCAAAATGATACTTTCATAACGAAAATTCAATGTAAAATATCCTCAGATTTGCCTCTTTCAACACTTTTTTTTTAGCTTGAGCATGCTGTTATTTTGTCTGATAGCAATGATGTGACAGCCAGTGCATATAAAGAACCATTATAGAAATGTTACGTCTGGCCTGAATGTAGGGTGAGTGGGGCAGAGTGGATGTGGGAGCACTGTGAGGAGTGACAGAAGAAGGGCCATAGGAATGGCTTGGGGTGATGGTGCCTCAGTTGGCAGGCTCTCAAGATTATGTCTGTATATGGCTTCTCTGTACATCCACCATCCACATCAAGACTCAAAGGACAGGCAAATAAGTAAAAAAACTAGCACGTGGTCACCAGCTGAAGAAGGCCCACAGGATGTAATTTTCTGCAATTTTTTTTGTCTATGACATGGCTTTGCTAGAATTAGCATATCATCAAACAGAAGGAAATAATACCACTGGCCTAACCCTATGACATCTAATTGGAGTATAAAAGAAAATTCTGGGAATGGATGGTAAAATATTAGTACCTGTGAAGTGCTATGGTGAAACCGATGACTTGGTGTTGAAGTAAGAGCTCTGCTCTGCTGTACATATTGTTCTTGATGTGTGTTGCTGGGATAAGCACACACTCAATGTGTATCTTCTTTTTTTGTGTTCTGTAGAACACTCCTGCACTCTGCACTGTAGAGCATAAAAGTTCATTGATGCTACATTTCAGCACAGCAAAAAAAAAAGGATCCGAGACTCCTTTACAATGTCATTGTGTAAGTTAGCGCACTCCAAAATGACAAAAAAAGGAACAATGACTGAAATGTGCAACACATCAGCTTTGTAATGTGGAAGATAATCCTTGATTCTGACAACATGACTACTAACATTTTATCTCAGAGAAATAAAGTAATTTGAGATAACAAAAAATATACCTTTCCAATAAATGAATGCATAATTCTCTTTCTCTACATTCCCATTGAGGTCGGCCTGATGCAGCTCATTTTAACAAGATCTGTGTTAATTTCTGAAGTGAGCTGGGTGATCACTTGGATATCTTGATCTCTCTTGAAATAGCAGTTTTACAACTGCTGCCAGGTGATATCTTCCTTCTTCTGGTGGTGTTATAGATTGAATCATAACATCACAGAATGGCTTGGGTTGGAAGGGACCCCAAGGATCATCAAGCTCCAACCCCCCTGCCACAGGCTGGGCCAGCAACCTCCAGAGCTGGTACTAGACCAGACTGCCCAGGGCCCCATGCAACCCGGCCTTGAACGCTTCCCGGGATGGAGCACCCACAGTC
>NC_034411.1:56453257-56472981 GCF_002078875.1 Numida meleagris
CTCCAACCCCCCTGCCACAGGCTGGGCCAGCAACCTCCAGAGCTGGTACTAGACCAGACTGCCCAGGGCCCCATGCAACCCGGCCTTGAACGCTTCCCGGGATGGAGCACCCACAGTCTTTCTGGGCAGCCCGTTCCAGCACCTCACCACTCTCTCTGTAAAGAACTTCCCCCTGGCATCCAAGAGACACCTCTGAGCAACTTTGTCCACCTCAACTGTTGGTTCGTAGCGCACCGGTGTTCGGCTGGTGCTGCAGTGCTGGGCTGGGCCACTGGGCGGGGCAGTGCCGCCGCCATGATGGCACGGGGCAGCGGGCGGGCACAGGGCCAGCTGGGCTGCGGGTTGGGCACGCCTCTAACTGGTAGGGGCTGGCCTGCAGGAGAGGGGCTCTGCAGAGAAGGGCCTGGCTACATGCCATGACGTATTCCTCCTGCAGAGAGATACTGAATTCTCTGCTATTATTTCTGGCAAATAAATCAAAAGGCATGTGGCTTAGTTGCTTATTTTTAAGTGAGAATGGTGAAAATGTCATCATTTAGGGTAGACATCCTCTTAACTTCCGAACCATTCCAACAAACATCTGAAGATCAACTGCAAATAAGAAGCCCCAGAGCATCATACAACTTTCACTGGGTAGAGAGAGGAAACTTGAGAAGAAAATGCATATCTCCGCAAGAGCATGACAGTGCGTCCTATGAAGGCTAAACAAAAGGGCCCACATGCAGTTCTCTGAGGTCTTTCCCTGGAGCACATTGAAAGTGAAGCAAGTCACAAACTGTGAGCAGCTAGTAGGTAATCCTGACTTACCAGGGAGGGCAGAAAGAGAGATCTTCACTTAGGATAACCTTAGCCATCCCATGAACATTGTGAAGAAGATCATGAAAACATCATGGCTGCACAAGGACATCACAGATGCATTATGGAAAAAGTTGGAGAATAATTTTTCACTGTGTAAACCAGCAGTTCTCCTGAAAGCTTGTCTAGCCAAGGTGTCACCAATACTAATATACTGCATAAGTAACAAGGGGCTTCCACTCACTGGTGACTTTCATCCATACCTAGAAGGCACTTCTCTTCATTCTTGACCTATAAGTCAATTTTGTGTACAAGCCAGCTCAGAAATAACTTTTTCCTCTGGTATCCTGTTACCCAAAGGTGGCACGTTCCCAGAGAGCCTACTTGCCTTCTGTTTACGGAGTGTCTTCTCTGACAGAGCAACCTTAATGAAGTCCCACGTTACTGCCTCTCATTAGCCCTGACCACAGGTAGCACAAAGTTATTTCTCATTGTGAAAGCAACATACAAGTGAGAGGTGTTAATGAGGCCATGGGGTCTCTATTCAAACCTGAGATTTTGATAAATTAGGAGTGCAGAAAAGAAATACCTCTTGCTATTGTCCAATCAGATTGTCATTTAGATCTTGTGATGTAGAATGTACCTGACTACAAAGTGGCATCATATAAATGAAGTGCAAAGGGTATTGTTAAACCACTTATCAACACATTTAATTAGTGAACTTATTAAACACTTCCCAGACATCTACTTTTTCCAAAGCAAATGAATCTCCAGTGGGTGATTTCATATGCTTTAACTTCCCTGAAAACTTCTGCAAAGCATTTATTCCAGCATTATGAAAGGATCTGTTTTGTTGGTAAACTGAGGTCTATTCATTTTGCCAGCAGTGAAAATAGTTTGCAATGTCACCTCCTCTCATGCTTTGAACAGAACTGACAGGTTTCTTGCATTAAGTCTAGGACTCACAGTCACCTGTCCCCTCTGTCTCAGTGCCTGTAACTTGTATTTTGGTTGTTTTGACACATTGCTGCAGCCTGTGAATTGCAGCCTGATCTGGCCTGATCCACAGTGGTCCTACCTCCAGCTGAGCTTCATGGCCTGCTCCTTGGTCAACAGAAGAAGTGGCACAGGGAAAAAGATGAGCACTGACAGAAGAACCCTTCCAGAAACCTCACAACAAAAATACCACACCAAAATGGAGTATTTTTAACAGCTAGATGAAAAAATATGTTAGTGCAGTTCTCAAACAGAAAAAAATAAGCTCTCAAACTGTGTAAATACTGCGAAGTGTATGGCTTTCCCTAGATCATTAACCCATCTGGGCTGTACACACTGTACTCTCTCTCTTGTACATTACATAAATACTCATTCAACAAGGATGAGAAGAACAGAAAATGCTAGACACAGTCAAACATAAGATATTTAGTGTTCTACAAAAGGCTTTTACTTCAACATTTTTTCTGATCTTCTTCATTACCTACAGTCTTCAGTGTAACTGCATCATCCAAAGACCTAATTCAGAAAAAGACTATGCCTATCACTAATTACTTTTCGAGTAAGTTGTTTCCATTAGACATGGCCTAAATTTGTTAATTTTCCATGATGTGAAATGACTGGCTTGGTAGATAGCAGTATATATTGTCTGCCTTGACTTGAGTACAGTTTTTGACACTGTCTCCCATTAGTTCCTCATAGACAGGCTGCTGAGATATGGACTGGATATGCAGACAGAGCTGATTGAAAGAACAGATTGGATACTGAGAGAATAGCCGAGAGGATGGATGGTGATCAGTGGTTCAAATGCTTAACAGGAGTCAATATTTGGCCAAGTCCTCTCCCACATCTTCAGTAGTGATCTGGATTATCGAGCAGAGTGTACCCTCAGCAAGTTTGCAGATGACACAAAATGTGAGTGGCTGATAGAAGAGGGGTAATGTTGTAACCCAGAGTGGCACTTGGAGTACTGGGTCCAGTTCTGGAATCCTCTGTACAAAAAAGACATGGACAAACTCTACACAGTCCAGTGAAGGGTCACAATGATGATTAAAGGTCTGGAGAATGAGACAATGAGCACAAACTGAAACACAGTGGGTTCCATCTGAATATCGGGAAGCACTTTTTAATTGTGAGGGTGACCAAGAAATGGCACAGATTGCTCAGAGAGGTTGTGGAGAATATGTATTGTAAATATCTTCATGCCTGGAGATACTAAAAGCCCATCTGAACACAGTCCTGTTCAACCAGCTCCATATGGTACTGCGTGAGTAGGACAGCTGGACAAGGTGACCTTCAGAAGTTTCTTTCAATGTCAATTATTCTGAGATCCTGTTATTTTATGAAATTTAATTCCTACAGTATTTACTAAGTCTTGCATAGTGTTATTTAGTCTTGTATAATTAATTATTTCCAATTAAATTCAATTTCCTTCCTTGTAAGTTTTTTTTAAAAGATCTTTTGTGCATCATGATCTTCATGACCTTCCCTTTAAATCCAACACTGTGCATAAATAATTGAAAATGTTTGCGTGATGATTATGCACTAGCCTTTGTAAAACAAATTCATTTCCTAAGAGATCAGATCCACAAGCAATTCAGTCAGTGAGAACTCCATAACCCACTCTAGATATCTGAACTTCTTATTTCCCAAAGATATAAGAGAAGTTAGTCTCCTTAAGCACTGAGTAGTCACAGTATACTGACTAGAAGATATCTGTCAGTTAAGGAGAGATAACTGAAAAACAGAGTGTAGTGTACCTTATATTCTTCATTCTTACTCAGTTACCAACAGGAGAAAGCAGTTATTTGAGAAAATTTGAGATTATACTTTTTCATTGTGATTTCCACTTCACTGAAATCACCTCAGGGAAATAAGGGAGGTTCATCTTCACAGTGCTTTACTGGAACCAATCAGTGTTTAAGAACATCAAGGAAATAACAAAACGCAATATGAAGCAAACACATAAGCAACAATTAAACTGTGCTATCAATGAAAATAATGGCTACACAATTTTCTCTCCACACTGCCTATGCGGTACAGCAGCACCTGGTGTGATTAGTTCACAAAGACAGCTTCCAAGGTCCATCCAGTAACCTTCCTTCAACCAAGTTAAACAGGTTCTCTCATAAAGATTTCAGTTCCTGTAAATATGTTAGCTGTTGTTAAACATCTCATTTCTGAAATATGTCAAATTGTTCCCCCATTACTGCCTGCTGAACCATGCTGAAAAGACCACTAGTGAGGTGCATGGGACACTGTTTCCTGAAGGTAATGGTTTTTGAAGTGTAGCCTCTTTTTTGACAGTTATTTGTTAGAAATCCAATATAATTTGGTCTGCATAGATTTCTGCACATGTTTATATTCTAGTGACTTCTTTCATCAAAGTATCAACAGTGTGAAGCTTGCATATCTCTCAGTTACTTAGAAAAGGCTTTCTAGGTAAGCTTTTCAAAAAATGTTATCAGATCTCAAAAAAAAAATATTTTCACTGTACACAATGAAAAAAAATTACTATTTTTTGGAGTCAATAAATGATTCTCTTTTGTATTTGCATTTTATTCCCAGCAGAAAGCTCTCTCATTTATTTGCCTCTTAAAACAACTGTCAAAAAGGTAAACTCCATTAAATGTTCTAACATTTTCCTTAGTTAATTTTAAAAACAGTGTTTATTTTCTGCCCTCTTTTCATGACATAGTGTATTAGTCAATAGGAATCCATCCTCTATATGCTGAATAACAACAATTAACACTTGGGCTTGTAATGAATCTTCCGTACATCTGCACAAGCTTGATTCAGCATTAACATCTAAATATCCACCACTGACCTCAGAAGACTCAATTTATTCAGATAAACAGCAAATTGATTTTGTTTTTTTCTTATAAGAAAATAAACACTACTTTTATTGGGTTTTATTTCTTTTTAAATGGGAAGTTGTCCAAAAACAGATGATAAATTGTTGTAAAATAACACTCCTTTTTCTACATCTTTATTGTTTACTAAAGTATAGGGCTTTCTTCTGTACATTGTATGAAAGCTGCTGCTACAACCCACATGAGAGACAGTGCTGTTGCATCCTATTAAGTTACAAGATGATGATCTCAAATTTATTAATTATTTTATTTCTAAGTTTCATTAGAAATTGTAATTATTTAAAACAGAAAGTTAAGGAGAATTTTCTAATACAGTAGATAAAAAAATATTACATTTTCCCTTCACTTTTGCCACTAGTATCACTTTTCAAAGGCTAATTTTGATAAGGCTTGTGTTTATCTTAATTCACCAGAGCAGCTCAGTAATGCATGAGGGTAAATGAATGGAGAAAACAAAAATAATGGTCTTCGGATTTCAGATACTTGGCTATGTTTATCTCCTGTTGATGTAAATCCCTAAATTATACAAATATTTTTAACATAAATCTCCTGGGAATAAAGTGTAGAGCCATAAAATAAAAGTAATTTCCCATGTTTCACTAAACTGAACCAAGTTATAAAGATGGTCTGCCTTTTACAGATATTGCAATATTGCAGAACAATAACAAAACAGTAAAATATCTACTTAAAGGATCTATTGATGATACTACTAAAACAGATTCAGGTAGTATTAATCTATAAAACAGATGAGTATTTAAATATTCTGGTGCTCTCTTTCTATATTTTCTTCATTTCAGGGTGATACCTGTTGGAAAATTCAGTGGACTAAAATGCTTCTCAAGTTACTTCCAAGTGGGTTAAATCGATGTGGAGAAGAGTATCTCTCCTTGGTTCTATTTCTAAATTTGTTCTGAGTCTAAAACAGGAATTAGATGTGGAAGAAAAGGGTGTGGTTCTTTGCAGACAAAAGGGAATTTTTTGACTCTTGAAAATAGTCAGTACTGTATTCATGTATATCTATTGCAGCTGGACCACAGTCTACTTCAGGAGACAAGGCAGAACCCTTCCAGATACTGGAACTATAATAACACAAAGCAAGTGTTAAAACTGATTTCCATCAGATGTATTCATTGTTAGTACTTTATAATCCACAAAAGGTGAGTTTTGAATGATTAGTAATTTGAAAAGGGGGAGCTGGCATCTGATTTTTGACTCATAAAATGAGCATATAGAATATAGCTCACCAGCTGAAATCTCCAGGAAAGCTAATGTGAGCTGACATAACATTTCTTCTTTAGAAAACATCAGCATTCTAGGGTTGAAGAGACAAATTAATCCTGTGCAGTATTTTGAGGCTGAAGTGAACTTGGGTTTCTCTGTCTACGTATCTCTTTCTTCTTATGCTTTAGAACGATTGATATTAACATCTATTTGAAACACAATCAAAATATTTTACAAAGTAATCTAGATACAAAAGAAAGCAGAAAATAAATTTGATGATGTATTATAATTTAGTTAATTTAAAATATATTTAATCTTGCTTTCAACTGCTTTTTTAATATATTATTTGCAATAAGTAAGCCAAGAGAATGTTTGTCTTTGAATTATTGCAGTCCTCTCAGTAATTTCTTCATGCTCTTGTCTAACTTTGTCTTGTCTTCTCATGTTAGGACCTGGAATCTTTTGGAAACTCATGAAAATTAAATCTACTTATGGAACTACATATCCAGTAGAAAAATCTGATAAAGGATTATTATGTTTTCCATGAATGTCTCGAGAGATTTTACTGATTGCTCTGAGTTTGGAAATAGGTCCTGTTCTGACAGCTCTAACTTCTGACCAGGAGTACGAGGGGTGTTGTATTTCTCCATAACTGCAGTCTTCCTTCTCACTGTCTCAGGGAATATGGCCATAATTTTTTCCATCTTGTATTTCAAACAGCTTCATTCCCCGACCAGTTTTCTCATCTTATCCATGGCCACCACAGATTTCCTGTTGGGCTTTGCCATTATGCCCAACAGCATGGTGAGGTCTGTGGAGAACCGCTGGTATTTTGGAATGATGTTCTGCAAAATTCATTACAGTTTTGACCTGATGCTCTGCTTAGTTTCCATTTTCCATCTTTGTTCCATTGCAGTAGATCGTTTTTATGCAATCTGCCACCCTCTGCACTACGCCAGCACAATGACCATGGCTGCCACAAAACAAATAGTAGCAGTGTGTTGCTCAGTGCCAGCTGCTTTTTCTTTTGGTGTTGTTTTCTCTTATGCTTCTGGAATTGAGGGCTATGAAAGTTTGGTCAAATGCTCAAGCTTGTGTCCTATTGTGTTCAACAAAGTGTGGGGGACTGTTTTATTTACAGTTGGTCTATTTGCTCCTGCTTGTATTATGTTAGGGATCTACATTAAAATTTTTGTAGTCTCCCAAAAGCACGTATGTGTGTTGAGCCAGACACACAAGCACAGAAAAAGTGATATGAAAAAAGAACTTTCTAAGAGCAAAGATAGGAAAGCTGCCAAGACTTTGAGTGTAGTTATGTTGGTTTTCTTAGTATGCTGGTTTCCTTGCTTTTTTGCAATTCTACTTGATCCATTTTTAAATTTCTCTATTCCTTCACCTTTGTTTGATGTTTTAAACTGGTTTGGTTACTTAAATTCTATTTGCAATCCATTAATATATGGCTTTTTCTATCCCTGGTTTCGGAAAGCATTTAAATATATTGTAACAGGCAAAACATTCAACGCCCAATTTCGTACAACAAAATTTTTATCGGAACATTAGTCATAGTAGTACGTTGTAGATTCTACAACTAACACCAGTTCTAAAGATGAAGAATAAACAATGGATTACTTGGTATTCATAATTCAGTAAATAATCTGAAATGAGCAATATGAATTTCACAATTCAGTAGAATTATCTTATGAAATATTCCCTTAATAAAATCAGACACTATATTTTAGTACTTTGTTGCCACCTGTGCTCTTACTGCCTTGATACTGTCTGAGAAGTTAAATTTTTCTAGAATCTCTGCATGAGCTATTTCAGGAAGTATATAGTCCATAAACACAATACTTCACCTAATTCTGCATGCATGCATGCAGCAAGTCTTTCTTGAAGTTCACGATCAACAATCTCCTAAGCTGAATACATCCCAAAACAGTATGGTGATAGTATTGCCAATCTTTTGTGACTAGGGCATTAACGTATAGATATATAGTTTGCTGTTGTTCCCAAACATATAGAATTTCAGTGTAATTTTGGCTTGACATTGCTCTTTTCCTTTGAAATCAGCAGAATCAGGTTTGCAGCCTCTATTCCCTTTATGCATAATACACAGGAGTGAGAGTGCTACTCACACTTTATGTACATCGCTGTGCTTTCTTAGTATCAACATCAGACTCCAGGTGCTGCAAAATATTCCTGCCAAGAGCGCACCCAAGATTCACCCCAGCAAACCAGAACACAGAAATGGAGCCTCTAGCTGTGGCTCTGTGGTGGTGCAGACCCACCAGAACACTCTACAATCTCAGTGTAAGCCACCATTGTGCTTTTGTCTTTCAAGTGCAGTGAGTTGGGATGATCAGGCACTCCCTGACCATACCTGAAATTCAGGCTCCTTGTAGCCTGACCTGAGAGCACCGGAATTGTATGGACAGAAGAAGATTCCAAGACTGAAAGGGAAAATGATTAAGTTACCAGAGAAGAAGGTCTTTGGTTTCTGGATTCTTTCTGAACTCAGAAATCTCCCCTTGGAAATACCCTGTTTGTAAGACTCATGTGAACCTTGCTATACTTGAACCTTTAACTAAGTTGGTGTACTTGCTTGCAGTAAAATTCATTGAATTGTGTTAAATTGGCTAATGATTAAATGCTGATTAATTGCTACTATGAATCTTTGTGATGTATTGCAGAAGTATTTACAGACTCTAAATTGTTGCTAAAACATAATGTTGAGTAGCCAGCAGTCCGCTACTGGCTCTCACCACATTAAGCTCCTTCTGAAGTCAGTAAGGAATCAGTGCCAGAGATCACATCAGGCACATGCAGACAGCAAGGTGGGTTGAGTTGCTATTATTGAACAAAGCTGCTGCAAGCCCTTCAGTGTGCACTGTGCCTCTGACTTACCTTTCATGGACTGCATACAGCCCATGAATTAAAGTCAGACTACCAAATAGCAACCCTCATGTTTATTCACTTGTTGGTTTGTCGCAGCTGTATTGGTATGGGACAGCAGCAATAGCTGTTCATTTTCTTTGCTGGAATCTTTTAATGAACTTTTGAAAACCTGAACACATTCTGGTTTGGATCTAGTAAACCCCAATTTCACCCCCACCATTAAACACTTGAGGCAGCAAAGAGATGGAAGGTCACAGGCTTGCCTGGGATGGTGTGTAAGACTCACCTTTCCTAATAAAAACAAAAAACAAAAAAACAAAAAACAAGACAGTGGATTCAGATGCTCTCTTTGTGCACAATGGCCAGTAGCTGAAGAGTTAGAGCAGAGAACAGAGCAGGACTGGGTGCCAGAAAAAACCTAGGCACCCATAAGTTGGATAAGAAATTGCCCCATTTCATTGCTCAGTATGTGTCCAGAGAGCAATGAAGACCCCTAAATCAAACAACAAGACAGCAGGAGTGGTACTCAGGGAGAGCAAAGATGCTGAGCCACAGGCTGCTTATGGCCAATGGCTTGGCTCTGGAAAGCTGGATCTCTTTACCATAGCCCAAACCTGATGCTCAGATCTCATGCTGTTGTCCAGACTCAATCTTGTTCTGCTCCTGCAGTTCTTTCCTGAGGGCCAGCTCTGGGGCAACTCTGGTGAAGTGTAAAGGCCATTTTATACAATAGCTTACTGACCAGGGTACCATCTAGAATGATATCAGAAGATGCAGGAACTTTCTGCTGCTCCTTTGGAGATTAATCCCATGAAACTTGCAGTGTTTGAAGGGATATGGGGCATCCTCATCATGCTGATGTCAACAGGAAGAGCTTCCTGCCAGGTGATCGAGAGACTACAGAGGCAGTGTCACAACCAGATGTCACATGTCATGTCTGCATGTGGTTCAGTGTGGCTGCTTTAGAGGAACTTCTGTGCCATCAGATCAGTCAGTCTCTCTGTGAAAATAAAAATGCGTATCTGCACACAGCACAGGTGGAAGTCCATGAGGGGTTTGTGCTGAAAGCTAACTACATATCCTTTAGAAGAGTCTTCACAGTGTTTGCTGTCATCAGTGATCACCTCTGTACTCAACTGTTGGCCAGGTGAGTGTTAATTCCTCCTGCTACTTCAACAAGAATGTGTTAATGTTAGGTATCCAATTAAGTTTGTGGTTCCGCATTAAACTGTTTCCATTTTTTTTTCTACATATTAAATACCAGTGTAAACCACTTACAGTTCAGCCCAATATATTGCACCTCCATTTCTTCCTGACTGCAAATCCTCAGAAGATGACTGCAGCTATCTGTGAGGCTTCAGTGTGTCATGTCCTTGGGTGTGTTCTGTGTATGCCCTTGGATGTCAAAGGAGTATCTGTTTAGTCTGTCTTCCTACACAGCTTGCAGCCTACAGCTGGATCTGGAGTACCAGAGTAGTTTTTCTGGACAAGGTGTCTTGCAGATCTGTCACAGAGAGGAGCTTGCAGGGTACAGTGCCGTTTGCTGTTCCTCCTGCTCCTAAACAACACAAATGCTAAACCTGGTGCTAAACCAAGCATTGCTTTGCTTGAAACCTAGGGCTGCAGAGTAACAGGTGGTTTTTGCAGACCGTGCCTGGTGGCCCACAGGCAAACTGCAGTTTTTTGCTATAACACTCGCCACGTTCAGTTCTATGGGCTACAGATTTATATTCAGATGCAAGCAGTGCAGATCTCTTCAAGTTTTCCTTTCTATAAATATCATGGTAACCTCTTTCTCTGAAGCACGTTCGCCCCTTAATCCATTTTTTCATGTTTTATTATGAATTGTGTGAGGCTGTTCCTCTCCTTCAGACAGCAACCAGAAGCACTGGGGCTTCTATTCTTTTTATTTTTATTTTTAACTGTGAATGATTCAAGCAGGAGCTAACATTGCCTCGGAGGGGGTGGGAGCAGGGGAGGTGTCTTTTTTTTTTATCATTTGTGTCACAGTCTAAATAAACTGTGTGAAAGGATTTCCTTCCCCCTTGTGGAGTCCATCTGCAAAAGCAGTTTTAAAGAAAAAGGCTGACAACATTTATATTCTGCTTTTATTTATACAGGGATAAAAATAAAATGAAATTGAATCTTTGGGTTTCAAAAACACCAGCTGAAAACCTTCTAATATACAGATTGATTTAATTTTACAAGATCTCTGCTGATTTTTATTTTTTGCCTTAATAGCGTAGAGCACTCAGCAGGTGTTTAGCACCAGATCACTGATGTAACTGATGATCTAGAGGCACGTATGTATATTCTGGAGGTGAGCAACAACGCAAAAATCCAAGTGGCAGTTTCCCTGAGACACTGTTATAGTATCTCCAAAATAAAGTCTTCAAGATTTAAATGAAAGGTTTTGGTGTGCAAGTTTTTTTTTTGTTCTATAAAACTCCCGACAAAAGGGGCGTGTACTGCTGTGAACATAATATGAAATACTTTGTCTATAGTTGTATGGAAACAGCTGCATTTTGTAAAGCCTTGCAGTGGAAAAAAAAAGGTATAACACAAATTAAATAAATTAAATGAATTCTGGGTTATAAATAGCAAAACTCATCTAATGTGCTTGCCAAAGGATATTATTAAAGGATAATTTCTTAATAAAGGATATTATCATCTATATCATAAAAATATTTGAATCACCACATATAATTAAAATCAGTGCAAATTATGCAGTTAGATCACCTCTGGAAGAGCAAATAGGTTTTCACCTTTCTGAGCTTCCTTCACAGTTCATACATGTACCTGCTCCTGTGCATCAGACATCTGAACCTGGGACAGCAGAAATAGCAGGGTCAAAGGCTCTCTGAAGGTACTTCATTTGCCTTATAAATGTAGGCTAATCTGTTTTTCTCCGTCTCCTCCTCAGCCAAGAAAACAAAAAAGAAAGAAAAAAGCCAGGACTCTGAAGTAATAACCACTGTAAAATTAGGTTTTTTTTCTACACGAAAGAGCTACGTAGATCATTAAGCCGCTATTCTTTGACTTTTGTTACTGAAATCTTGAAATGCTCTGGTGTGTAGACTGGAGAGGAAAGAAGAACACTTCAGGTGGAGGTTTACCTTCACATAAACTGCAGGTACCTGACATCAGTGGAGATATGAGCCAGATTTTGTGCCTTTGCCCATCAATTCAGCAATCAGGTGAAGTCCCTGGTGACTGGAAAAAATGAAACTTCATACCCATTTTTAAAAGGATAAAAAAGATGACTCTGAGAACTACCAACCTGTCAGTCTCACCTCTGTGCTGGGGAAGATCATGGAAGAGATTGTCCGGGAAGCTATGCTTAGGCACATGGAAGGCAGGGAGGTGATACGGAAGAACCAGCATGGTTTCACCAAGAGCAAATACCCTTTGACCAACCTGGTGGCCTTTTATGATGGTGTTACTGCATCAGCGGACAAGGGAAGAGCCACTGATGTAATCTGTCTCAACTTCAGTAAGGCCTTTGGCATGGTACCCCACACCATCCTTCTCTCCAAGCTGGAAGGATATGGACTTGATGGGAGGACTGTTTGATGGACAAAGAACTGGCTGCAGGATTGAGTCTAGAGACTGGTCAGTGGCTCAATGTCTCGATGGAGATCAGCGCAGAGTGGTGTCCCACAGGGGTTGATGCTGGGGCCAATACTCTTCAATGTCTTAATCAGTGACATCAACATTGGGGTTGAGTGCACCCTCAGTAAGTTTGCTGATGACACCAAGCTGTGGGTTGCAGTTGGCACACCAGAGGGATGGGATGCCATTCAGTGGGCCCAGGTGAACCTCATGAGGTTCAAGGATTGAGAGCAGCCCAGCCAAAAAAGTCCTGGGGGTACTGGTGGATGGAAAACTGAATATGAGTCAGTAATGTGCCCTTGCAGCCCAGAAGTCAACAGTATCCCAGGCTGCATCAAAAGATGAGTGACCAGCAGGGCGAGGGAGGTGATCCTGTCCCTTTACTCTGAACTGGTGAGGCCTCACCTGGAGTACTGCATCCAGACGTGGAGTCCTGAGTACAGGAGAGAACAGATATATGTGGTACCCAGTGGAGATCCCTGTCTGCATGGAATGGCACCTTGTTAGGATTTTAGAACACACAGTTTACACAACATATATTTCAGCAAGTCTGCAGTAATGATGAAACACTCAGATATGATATGCAGACTTCTTCAGAGACAACCACTTCTCACCATTACAAAGGAGAGTAGATTCCATTATAGACAGAAGATTGGGGTTTTATGTTCACTAGTGCAATGTAGGCCACTTTAGCAAGCCTATCACCCTGTCATTCTATTATTATCTATTTAAGGATACAGGACTCATTCTTTTTGAAATCATGAAAAAAAAATTCACAGCATCAAGGTAATGATGATGGCTGTCCTAGAAAGTCCATAATCCATTGAAACCGCCTCGTCCTATTTTAAGGAGTTCAGACTTAGAGGTTACCTAGAAAAACTTAGAGGCTCTGTACAGCAGTTTCAATAAAAAAGACCTTGGTCTATGCATGTCTTCACTGCAGGAGTTTGAACCATACCAGATAGTACACTTTTCCTTCTATATTTTTTGTGGGTTTTTTTTCTGCTGACTACTAGGCTGTGTAGTACATTCAACAAAAGCTCAGTTTGATATTATATCCAGAAATATTGTCTGAAAGAGGAAGAGGAAAGGGAAGGAACATTTTGAGAATGATTGGCATGTTTCATTTTATGATAGCATTCTTACATTCCGAGTCGATACATGTTAATAAGCTCTTACTGTTTTAAGCTATAAAGGCATACATTGCCACTATCTGAGCCTTTTCTTAATTATGAGCTCTTTTCATGCAACCAGATGTCAAACAAATGATGTGTACAGGAAGTGCAAGCTGAGACTGTTTCGTTACATGCTGGTCTCTTTCAAGGTGGCAATAATCACTTCAGAGGCACCATGATAGTTAGCTAGCTCAAGAGGTATTTTGACAAGTTCATGATTTTGCATAGAATTTGAATGACAAAGAGATTGAGTGAGAATGGTATTTTATTACATATAAAATATAGGAAGAATGAAAATTAATGGGAATACCAGCGTACCGAGGACAAAAAAGCTATTGCTAATATTAAATATTAAAGACTCTAATGATCTTAACATAAATGCTCATTTATTAAAACATGGAAATAGGAAAAGGAGAAACATATCTCTTTGAAACATGCCAGCTAAGTGAAGTCCTTCATTGAACTATGCCTAATTTATACCTTATTGCACTGGGATGTTTGATGTCCACACTGGTCATGGAGGTCTCCACGGGGTGAGGGTCAGTGACACCGCAGGATGAGCTAGCGTTAGCCGCATCTTCTTTCAGGAGCATCCTAAGAAAGAAAATTCAGATACAAACCTTGAGATAAATCTTCAGAGATTCAACAGCAGCTGAGTATGCGTGTGTTTGAACTGCTTTTTAGAAAATGGCAATTTTTGCCAAATACACAACAGTCTCTCTATACCCCTAAGGTATATTAGCCTCCTATAGGGACACTCACTCCATCTGGTTTATATAAGGAGTTGACTGAGCTCACATTTTCCACTCAGACAATAGGTGTACTTGGAGAAGGATTTCAATACACTGCAGTACAGCTCCCATAGCACGGAAAGAGCTATTCCACTGTAAGTATTCCCGATTTAAGAGCTTTGTTCATGCTAGGAAGGATGGGAAAGGTGAGGATATTATCCAGCTATTACAGCAGTCATTTCAAGGAAAAAAGGATACATACAGAAAAATGTCATGTTTTTAACTGTACCTGTTAAAAAACATACCATTCAATTATCTGATTTATTAAGAGACTATTGGAACAGCACATTATAGTCCACTAATATCTTGTACTTGGTACAGCTCCATTTAAAACTTAAATAACTTAAATATAAAGCTTAAATAGCAATGTCACAAGTATAAAACAGTGGCAATCTTTAGGGCATATAGCAATATTCGTGTTTGCCTTGCTGAATATTTGTCATCATCTCAGCAGACATCCATGTATATGCCCATATCTAGGACACTATAATATGAGAAACGTGCCATGTGGGTTTTTCTTTCGCAGTGAGATGTTACTTTATAAAAATCACTTCTCAATTTCTACATAATAAAAAGATTTGCAACTAAGTTGGAACTTCCTTTCCAGGAAAATTCACAAGAATCAGTGTGTTATGATATTAGAGTCAGCTTTAAAATATTCCATGATCTTTGGCTCACAATGCCTGTTACTCAGCAGTATTTTTCCTTTTAAGGCAGAATTTCGCTTTGTTTATTACTTGCTCACAGATTTGCTGCATTCCCTGCACTACTCACAATTTTGGGTGACAGAAAATCGAGTCAAAAATGTAGGGAAATTGATGCAACTAAAATTGAATACACTGATCTGAAGCTTCAAGAGATACAAAATTATAAAATAGGCTCATTTTTTTTTCACCTGAAATATGCAAACTGTTCAGCTAAACTGTTAGCTTTAATAAAAGTATTTGATTAAAAGGCATCTCTCCTTCTAACCTGCCTTTTTAATATCTTTTTGCAGGTAGTCGTTTGGCAGCTCCACTGGAAGCTGAATACTTTTCCAGGCTTGTGGCTAACCTGAGTGGGCACAGAGCCTGCCATGGGCTCAGCCCAGGGCCGTAGTGTGGAGAAGGGGATGCTCATTGCCTTGTGCTATGAGGTGAACGGCTCCTGCTACAGAACCCTGCATCCCTTTGGGGTGCAACTGGCCATTTACCTGGCCTGTGCCTTAGGCACGCTGATTACAGTGCTGGGGAACCTACTCGTTGTCATTGTAGTTTCCCGTTTCCAAGCCCTGCACACTCCCACCAACTTTCTGCTCCTCTCCCTTGCCTTGGCTGACCTGCTCCTGGGGTTGACCGTGCTGCCCTTCAGCAGTATCCGGTCTGTAGAGAGTTGCTGGTATTTTGGAGATGACTTCTGTAAACTGCATACCTTTCTGGACACATTCTTTTGCTTGACCTCTGTATTTCACCTGTGTTTCATTTCCATAGATCGGCACTGTGCAATTTGTGACCCTTTGCTCTACCCCACCAAGTTCACCATAAGAGTGGCCAGCATGTGCATTGGGGTGGGGTGGGCAGTCCCCATGGTCTACACCTCTGTCTTCCTGTACACTAAAGAGATTGCAGAAGGGCTGGGCCATTTTTTGCAAGATGTACCCTGTGTTGGTAGCTGTCAGCTGCTGTTCAACAAGCTCTGGGGGTGGCTGAATTTCCCAGTATTCTTCTTCCCTTGCCTCATAATGATAGTTTTATATGTAAAAATATTTACTGTTGCCAACAAGCAAGCCAGATTGATAAACAACACGAATAAAAGTTTTGGGGCTCAGCTACACAGAGGAGCATCCAGGAGTGAAAGGAGAGCAGCAAAGACTCTTGGGGTAGCTGTGGGAATCTATCTCTTGTGCTGGCTGCCCTTTACTATTGACACCATGGTAGACAGCCTTCTGAATTTTGTCACTCCTCCAGTTCTGTTTGACATCCTCATTTGGTTTGCCTACTTTAATTCTGCCTGCAATCCCTTGATCTATGTATTTTCCTATCATTGGTTCAGGAAGGCTGTGAAACTAGTCTTAACTCAGGGGATCTTTTGTTCCAGGACATCAAGAGTAGACTTGTACCAATAATGACCAGGGCCTTCTCGTGCACTGCGGAAAATATTTTAGGCTATATCATAGCATTCCTCGTGAATATTATTGATCATCCAGTTAGCTAGTTTTTTATTTTTCTTAAAACATCTGGCTTGGGAAAATCTCAGGTTTAAATAGGCATGCTGTTCTGCGAATGACTGTCCACAACATTTCTCCCAGCACACACACCTTGTTAGTCTTGAGTTTGCTATGTGATGCTGACAAGTGTTTGAAACTTGTCTATGGTCAGCTGCAAAATAGGACCCTGTCCATACTGTTACTGAAATAATTGCTGCCTGCTTCTGAAGTTACTTTTTAAGCGACAATTGTTTTGTTTTGTTTTTTTTTATAAACAAAGTAGGTGATGTTGATTTAGTAAGTTACAAAGGGTATATGTTAATTTTAAGTACAAAGAAGTGTAAGGATGTAACTACAGGTAAGATAAAATCCTTAAATATGGTAGTGGAAAATAGCAGAGGAAGAGAAAAGTCAATCTGGTATTTTTAACTTAATTTTCCCATCCTGCTGTGACCCTGAGACAGATGTTATGTATGGGAAATGCATCCTAAATTCCTTGGTAGTATCTCTTCAGACCCATGGAATCTTCACCTGTTTAATCAGTATGTGCAAGGTGACTGCTCCATACCTTTGAACATCCTTACTGCCTTTTCCTACGGTGTAAAGGGAGTAGAAGAAAGAGAGAGAGGGAGGAAAGGAGTTGCACAGGGTATTCAGATTGTTAATAATGTTAGTGTTTTTCTCTTTTCTGTTGTTATTTTCCCTAAGATTCCATGTGCTTTTTTGTTTGTTTGTTTGTTTGTTTGTTTTCAAAGAAGTGAGTGGGTCTGCTTACAGACATAACATATGCTTACATACTTGAGCTGCATATAAAGTGTCAGTGCAGTTTCTCAGTTTTCTTCAGCTATGTTTATGTTTATGTGATTTCATAGCCCAATTTTAAATCTGTAGACAGCTGTGATCTCTATTCAGCAAGCAGCAGGCTGAATGGCAAAATTTTGTATCATACATAATGGAGTTATTTTCTACCTCACTGTTATGAACATTTCATCGGGAAAAAAAGTGTAGCAAGCAGTAATAAATCTTTTTATAAAGAATGAATAGGCATACAAACAATAACTGTAATAATTTTATCATTTTATTCTGTTAATGGCATGTAAAACTATTATTAGGTTTTAATGTTGTTCAAATTTTTATTGCAACTGTCTTCTAAAGAATGTCATTCCATTTTACATTCAGCTGCATATTTTCTGTGTGACTAACACTGAAAGAAGAAGAGAAGAAACAGCTACAGAAAGGATGTTACTAACAGTAAGAGACCAGCAAAGACCCAACAATTTTCTGAAAAGAATGATTAATTTTTTACTAAATTCAGTAGGCAATTGAATCAATGGCACATGGGCACATGTGCACGAACAATAGAGAGGAATTGCACAACAGATACTCTGTAGGAAATCAGGGCAATAAAGTGGTTGTTGTAGCAGCTATGTATTTTAATGTATGTAATAAACTAAATGGCAAAACTCCTTTTGCTCTTTTTTTATCATATTCTTAATATTTCTGCCTGGCAAGAGTTTCCTCAACTAGCAAAAATGAGCTATTGCTTTAGGATTTTGTAATCTATTCTGACATCTGATTATTTCAAAACGTTTTACTTTTGTTTGTAGTCATAAGTCTCCAGTCAGAAAAAAAATATATTGGTATTCGAAATAATCAAAGCTCAGGCTTTATGGAGGAAGGGGAAGAGAAAGAGTGCTTAAGAGCTCTTTTCAGGGTTGTTCTGGAGAGTGACCATAAACTGTCAATGTTTTTAAGCTAAGACATTTATGAAGCCTTATGCCTGTAGTTAGACTGTCACTCTATCTTGCTTCCTTCTCTCAGTGTCTGATACTCCCCCCCTTTGGTGTGTTAATATTCATTGTTTCTTAGGATGGAATACAAAGACTCTTCTACTGTTCCTCTGTCTATTCATTCTGTAGGAAAAGGTAAAAACCTCACACTCTCCTGCATACATCTGTAGACTTTGTACAGTTAGCGTACCAAAGCCAGTGACCAGGCTAAAGAAAGAAAAGTGGAATCAGATCCTTAGGGAAATACAGGTGCCAAAATACCATACAAATATGTATGAAATCAACATATGTATTTAAAGTCTTAAACTGTGGCTTCATTTTCAAGATTAAGACTCTTACATTTAATATGCATAGGTGTTTATGATTATAGTAAATGTCTAAATTGATTATAGTTGTAACCACAATGGCTGTTTAAGCTCTGCTGGTAGTCAGTAAATATCTAGAATATGAATCAGCTGCCTGGTGGCACCAAAGATGCCTTAGGGAACCTGAGATGACTACAAAGGGCTGGCACTCAGCTCAGAGGAAGCAGAAGCATAGAGCCAGGTGGGACATACCTGGGTATCTAAAACGGCACTGGATGTCCCTGTTTGGGTACCTAGCTTAAGCAAAGGCATCTTACAGAAGTTTAGACATTTAGTTATACGGAAATCTGCGAGCCTCAAAATGAATTGTGTCATATGGACATCTTGAAAACACCTTTCACTGACATCTTTTTCTCTTGAACTCACTAGAGAAAGGGAGCTTCCACTGAGTTTCCAGTTGTTTTTTGCAATATTTTCTGCCAATCTGCAATAGATTCAAGAGGGTATATAACACAAACATATTCAATTGGCCACTTCTTTTTGGAGTCCCATTGCATAATCTGTCTTTCTAGTTTTCTTCTAAGGAAGAGGATGAGCATTGTTCCCTCAATGAATTATCACTTTCTATGTTACAGTAGAAGGATTATCACATCACATGAGCTGGTTGTTGCTATATCTTCTTTTTGGCTAAACAGGCTGGGACAGTGGACAGAGGCACATACAGTGCTAGGGTAAACAGGTGAGACAGGTCTGGAAGCAGCCATAATTGCTGTCCTGTTCTTCTGTCACTGCATTTTGTAGCAATCATGACTAATGCTTTCATCATCTTTGTAACCCCTCCTCTTGCTCCTTGCCTTTGATGTTTACATAGACAAATTCTGTCACAATTTCTTTGTGTGATTTTCTCCATGGTTTCAAAAAGCAATGAAGGTAATTATGATTAATTATTATTAATTATGATTATTATTAATTATGATTAATTATGATTAATTATTAGGGCTGTTGTCCGCATGTGTAGAGATAGGATCAGAAAAGCCAAGGCGCAGGTAGAGCTGAACTTGGCTAGGGATGTGAAAAATAACAAGAAGG
>NC_034411.1:56474071-56501915 GCF_002078875.1 Numida meleagris
GGGACTTGGGGGTCCTGGTGGACGAGAGGCTGGACATGAGCCAGCAGTGTGCGCTGGCAGCCCGGAGGGCCAACTATGTTCTGGGCTGCATTAAAAGAGGAGTGGTCAGCAGGGAGAGGGAGGTGGTGGTCCCCCTCTACTCGGCTCTCGTGAGGCCCCATCTGGAGTACTGTGTCCAGGCCTGGGGCCCCCAGCACAAGGAGGACATGGAGCTCTTGGAACGAGTGCAGAGGAGGGCGACCAAGATGATCAGAGGGCTGGAGCACCTCTCCTATGAGGAAAGGTTGAGGGAACTGGGCTTGTTTAGTTTGGAGAAGAGAGGGCTCCGGGGAGACCTCATTGTGGTCTTCCAATACTTGAAGGGAGCACATAAACAGGAGGGGGATGGATTGTTTGTGAGGGTGGATAGTGATAGGACAAGGGGGAATGGTTTTAAGCTGAGACAGGGGAGATTTAGGTTAGATATTAGGAGGAAGTTTTTCACACAGAGGGTGGTGACGCACTGGAACAGGTTGCCCAGGGAGGTTGTGGATGCCCCGTCCCTGGAGGCACTCAAGGCCAGACTGGACGTGGCTCTGGGCGGCCTGGTCTAGTGGTTGGCGACCCTGCACTTGGCAGGGGGGTTGAGACTCGATGATCTTTGAGGTCCTTTTCAACCCAAGCCATTCTACGATTCTATGATTCTATGATTCTATGATTCTATGAATTGTAAAATGATAATGATGATGAGCTGTAAAATAGTGGAGATCAGCTGCTTAACAATTAACTCATTTTCAAAATGAAAAGATATTAGATTCTATCAGATCTAGTTGCTGTCCTCAAATTCCATAGATTTTATTCTTTTTAATATATGTTCTTCCATAGATTTGTATTTCTTTATCTGAACAAAATATAGTCATTTAATTTTATGCTCTGTATAACTCTTCCTCATGTTAAAGTGGTCTGCCTGGAGGGAGAAGGACTTTTTATTTCCAGAAACTCTTAATTAAAGACCAGGCTTTGCAAGAATAATTTCAGCTCATTCCACTAGTACTGATAAAGCATACTGTGATTTTTGAGAACTTAATAGGCAAATAAAGATTTAAATAAGTTGCTAGAAAGCCTCATTTTCTTTTATTCTTTTTGGAAACATCAATGTTGGGAATAGAATTATTCTCTGTTTATTTAAGATATGTATTATATGACAAATATTGCTGCTGGAGAGTAAGTACCAATCTAATTAACGTGCAAATGCTCAGAACAGTTTTTTAAACAAATTTATAGGCCATTCTGCAATGTAATTCACCCACTAGCTTGTTAAGGCTAGAATCAGTCATCTGCCGTAATTGGAACAGCACCTGGTGTAATAGGAACCTAATCTTATTTCAGGTTTTGGAGTCAATAGCTCAATTAAATCAGCAAATAGCAGTAACAACAGTAACAGGAATTCTTCACCCTGATGGAATGCATCAAGCACTGTCTGGAAAGCCTTGCCAGACAGTTTGCCATTTGTAGCAAACACAGGCAGCATGGCTCTCCGTGTCTAATGTCAGTGGTGCATAAGTGAAATGTGATAGCAAAGAATGAGATTTGCCTGTAAGGTAAATTGTGTACCACTCATGCCTGGGAGAGAGGACACTTGCTAGGAGTATGAAGATAGGGCTGGATCTCCTCCTTACTGTGTTGTTGATCATCACACAGGCATGCGGAGCTGCTGAGGAGTGACTGCCCAGCCCCAGTTTCACCAGCAACTCCAATGCCCGTGGCACTCTGTACTCATCACCCCCGCTTAGGGACAACACCTTGCTGGCTACACGTGCTCGCAAATTGGGGCCTGCAAAAGCAAGAGGACTTCAGGAAGGAGTCAGGAAGGTGGAGAAGACCATTGGCTCAGACAGTAGGAGAGCAGGAAGGAATGTCATTTCCAAATCACATGGTGTTGGTCTTGGTCTAATTTCAAACTCTTTCAACTATCAGATACCATATGGAATATAAACAGTATGTTTTTGAAGTGACACCCCATGAGTTCAATTTTACACACCATAGCAGAGATATAAAATGCCATATACTCTGATCTTCAGAGTCAATGAATAACCAGAGGAGTATCCTCTGTGCCAGATCTATGCATACCATGGTCTCAGTATTTCTCCCTTTCTTTTTCCAGAGCTTTCCCCATTTTGTATAATCAATTGATCATGCTCCAAAAGCAATAGGAAACGTAGTCCGCAAATGGGTAAACACATGGTTCAGAGCTCAATTCCTAGGTAACGCAAATGAGGGATCTCTAGAAATACAGCGATTACATGAGTTTATAGATAAAATTCTCTAGCAGCACTCCTTTCCAGCATCTCTGAATATTACACTTAGAGGTGGCTTCTTCACAGCTCCTGCCCATATATTTTGAATGACTGACAACACTATTATTTGTTAGCAAAGGAAATAATGAAAAAACTGAATTAATTCTGCTGTCTTAACTATAAGAGTAAAACAAAGCACATTTTCTTAGTGCTGGTTTAAGGATATTTTGTGCTCTTAGGAGAACCTAGTCAATAAGTAGGACTTTCTGGATGGTGTCTTAACTGTATCTTACTTCCGATGACTATATTAAAGAGGGTATTTAAATATTTTCATAGTAATGAAAATTTTTCATTTTAATGAAAAGTTTGTTTAATAATCCAATTTCCTTCCCAGGCTGTAAGATATTTTCAGGAACCGGCTACATTAAAGAGTAATATCACAAACTTTTCTAGTTATTTAACAATAAAAGGTGGATGCCAAATGAGCTAAGAGCGCGTGAGAACAAGCATTATGTCCACAAAACACCCTGTGTCTCTAGAGAGTCATTCAGCTAACTTATTTTGACAGAGTGAGAATGAACATTGTTTGATGACTGTGTTATCTGCAAGCTACAAAAAGAAATGCTGAAGTGAGATCTGCAGATAAAGTATTCTTACTGATAACGGGGCACTTCTTTATTTTATTTTTAAATTGGAAGTACTTATTTGAAATCATTGTTTTCTGAGGGAAAACTGACAGTGAGCCTAGCTGAGGTTCCTAAAAGTAGTAGTGGCTATGCTCTGTCATTGGAGATTTTATGATCAAAACTTGGATGTAAAAATCAAGGCAAGGCCTTAATACAGAAAAGAACTGCATTACCCTCTCATTAGTGCACCATCTAGTGGCATAATCCTGGATTATCTCCACTATTTCAACAGCGTGGGGGGAAATTTTCCTATGCATGTAGCTGCACTAAGATCATTGCTAATCTGAATGACATACTAAATCTAGAATGAAAAGGTAAACATTCCCACATCAAGTTAGAAAACAGGCATATCAGAATATTTTTCTTAGCAACTTTAATTTATAAACGTGAGGATGGACATCTCCAAGCATCTATTAATATAAATTTATATAGACATGCCAGTCTTGAAGTCTGTGTTGTTGTTCCAATTGGAAAAGAGCTGATTTTCTTCAGCATCTTATATGATGCTGTGTTTTGGATTTAGGAGTAAAAGCAATGTTGATAACACACCGATGTTTCAGTTGTTGCTGGGCAGTTCTGTGCAGAGACAAGGACGTTTCAGTTTTTCATTCTCTCATACCGTCTTGCCAGTTAGAGGGCTGGGGGGCACAGGGAGCTGGGAGGGGACAAAACCAGGACAGCTGACTTAAATTGTCCGAAGAGGTTTTCCATACCATATGACAGACATCATGTGAAAAAAAACATAAAACTGAGAGGAGCTGGATGAGGGGGCTGCTTCTACTTGGGAACTGGCTGGGCATCAGTGGGTGGATGGTGACCGATTCCATTGTGCATCACTTGCATTGTAAATACATATATATTATTTATCTCTTTCTCTTCTGCTTTGGTAAATAGTTTTTATCTCAACTTTTCTACTTTTCACTTTTTCCAGTTCTCTCCCCCATGCCATGGGGAGGAGGAAGGGAATAAGCAAAAGGCTGTGTGGTGCTAAGCTGCCTGCTGGATTAAACCACAAAAGTCCTCTCTCATTTGAGCATGCTTTAAAAATATTAAAAATATGCAATGGTTACTCTTTCAGCCTTTTTACTTCACTGCATTGTGTTTTCCTTTTCTTGGACTTTTCTACTAGTGCTATTTGGTTACGATGTTATGAAAGTTTCTACTGCTCTAGGTATTTTCAAATCTTAGCAATGACCAAGATCCACGACAGAGCAGAAACAAACATGAAGGAGGACGAGCACTCTTCCCAACTTCCTTGGTCCAGGCTGGGTGTTGCAGAGGAGACAGCATTCCCAGCCACCTGTACCACAGGGTTTGCTCTGCAATATTTAATTTAATCTCACAAGTTAAGCATCCCAGCCTGCAGTGCACTGGGAAACATGATTCTGTGATTTTTCCCTTTGAAAAATGGAGCAGGAATCAGGTGCATTCTCAGCTGCTGTGAAGGAGGCCTTAGGGGTTCATCTGTTCCATGCTCTCAAGTAACTGGGTCAGGAGAGACTGGGTTTCCCCTTGTCCACTTCCTAGCTCTGCCTCCCCTTGCCTCAGTGGTTTTAGGCATAGACTTACAGAATCATTAAGGTTGGAAATAAACACTAAGATCACATAGTCCAACCTTCAACCCATCACCACCATGCCCACTAAACTGTGTCCCTAAATGCCACATCTACCTTTTTCTTGAACACCTCCAGGGACAGTGACTCAGCCACCTCCCTGGGCAGCCTGTTCCAATACCTCACCACTTTTTCTGAGAAGAAATGTTTCCTAATTTCCAACCTGAACATCCCCTGGCACAACGTAAGGCCATCACTTCTCATCCTATTGCTGTTATCTGGAAGAAGTGACCAACTCCCACCTCGCCACAGTCTTCTTTCAGATAGATACAGAGAGTGATAAGGTCTCCCTGAGCTTCCTCTTCTCCAGACTAAACAGTGTCAGTTCTCTCAGCCACTCCTTACGCAACTTTTGTTCCAGGCCCCTCAACAGACTTATTTAAATATATTTATAATCTTCAATTCTTTCAATTTACTTAGAAGTTTCCACTTCCATTTAGAGACCAAAACAGAAGGTCACACAGGTCATTAATATAATGGCACTGTACTTTCCTTATGCACATTTTTCCCTAAAACCTGATGCCACAGCATCTTTTTCTGATATTATACTCTTATCACTCCAGTGTTTTTTTCTCCACTAATGCACAACTATGGAGGCAATAAATACAAAGATCTCCCAGGTAACTAGCAATAGGACAAGAGGTAATGTATTTAAATTGTGCCAGAGGAGGCTCAGGTTAAATATTAGGAAAAATTTCTTCTCAGGAGTAGTGATGCATAGGAATAGGCTGCCCAGGAAGGTGGTGGAGTCACCGTCCCTGGAGGTGTTCAAGAAAAGACTGCATATGGCACTGAGTGAAGTGGTTTAGTGGTACGGTGGTGGTGGGCTGATGATTGCACCAGATGATCTCGGCGGTCTTTCCAGCCTTAACGACTCTCTGAAACCTCGCTCCCCAATGGAGGCCGCGGCGCGAGGCCCACACCAAAACACCCCGAGCCCTCCCACCCGGCAGCGCCCCCTGCCCGCGGCTCTGTGCCCGCAGCCCTCTTCCGCCCAGCCCGGCCCAGCCCAGCCCAGCGGCCGCTCCTCCCCACGCCTCCGCCGTCACGGCGCGGCCCCCGCCCCATGACAGGACGGGGCGGTGCCGGGCGGTCAGGCCGTGGCCCTCCCTTGGGAAGCCGGGTTCCCTGTCACCGCCGTCACCGCAGCCGCCGCCGCGAGCAGGCACTCCGGGGCCGGGTAAGGGCAGCGGGAGCGGGTCGGGCCGGCCGCCTGTTTCCCGCTTCCACGCTCGAGTGGCCGGCGGGGGAATGGGCGGGCGGGGCGGTGGCCGAGCTGAGCTGAGCCGAGCTGAGCTGTCAGAGGGCGGCGGAGTAGGGCCTCGGTGCTGTGTGAGAGCTGGCGGCCGCCGCCTGGGCCTAGGGCTGAGCGGGGCGGCTGAAGGCGGGGGAGCGGTGCCGGGAGAGCCGCGGTCGGGTGGAGGCTGCCCGGCCCCGCGGTAGCAGGGTGCGGCCGGTCGTGCCCCTCCCATCGCGACATCCCCCTGCTGCCGTGGTGCTCCGAGGGAAGATTCAGGGCCTCGAGCCGGTGTTTTGTGGCGACTTACGTGCAGTTTGAGCGCAGGGAATTGAGCTGCGCTGCATCAGTGTTCGTGGTGTTTGAGGTGTGAGGGGAGCCAGGCGTGCTGGCCGAAGGAAGGGAGGCTGCCAATCACCTATGCAAATAGAGCCTGGGGCCCAGCGTTATCGCTGCCTTTCATGTGGAGTGACTTGCTGCTGCCTGAAAAGTGAGCACTCGGTGAAGCTGTGGGAGAAGTGGAGGGTTTCACTCTGCCAGGCCTGAAATGCAAGACACTGTGTCTTCATCAAAGCTTAACGCTAAAACCTGGGGGTGCTTGATGCCTCGGCTGATGTGCCTGCGTATCCTGACCTTCCCTGATGAACGAGCAAAGCAGAAGCTGGGAGCGGAGTGGTGGGGCGATTTCTGTGCAGATGTTTCCTTGCAGGCCCCTTGCTGTGAGCTCAGGGTTTCATGTGAATGCTGTTAATAGGAAGGAGGAACGTAAAAAGTTGAAATTTCTTAAAATTAGAGGAAAGTGCTTCTGGGTGCTCCACTGAGCTGTTGTATTTCTGTTCCTTTTGTAAAGGCACCTTTTTGTAGCCCTGTACAAAAATACTAACACTTATCTTGGTGGCTTACACAAACGAGAAGCTCTGAAAAAATTAAGACCAGGACCTATATATAGTCTTTGCCATTCTGGTGGGCCAGTTCCCAGTGTTCATCTTCTGTTTCCTCCTTGGAGGCACGATTCTCTTTGTGAAGGCATTTCCCCAAGAACTTGTGTTGTTAGGCTTGCAAAAGGCACATTATTCTGTTGCTTAATGTAATTATCAATGAGGATGAATTGGACAGTGATAAGTATATTCCTTTTTAGCCGCGTATGCTGAGACAGCATTGGTTGTCCATTAGGCCTAATCATATTTCAGGTTTCCATAGTTCAGTTTTACATACTGAGCACTTCTAACGCTTAACTGAAAATGTAGTGTTTAAGTTACATCTTTGTTGGGAAATCTTTGCTAGGGAAATGACACTGACCAGTTACAGAGTCTTAACAATTCTTATTTCTTTTTTAAAAAAATTAATCTAGTCATTGCATGATGTAAGTTCAGTTTTGATGCGCTTCAGCACAACTAATGAGGCAAGGCCAAAGAGATTGGGCAGCGTAGAATAGAAAATTACCTTTTGATATCTTTTATCTTAGAGTTGCTGCATTAGAGCAAATAAAGTTTTAAAATAAGCTTTGCTTGCTTTCGTATTCCCTCTTTGGATTTAGGCTTACTTCTACCTGAAGCTAGATGACTTGAAAAAAAAATCTGGATAGTTTAACTTTCATTTCTTTTAAACGGGCAAGGAGGAAATCGTGTTGCTGTTCTGTTTGCACATTTATTATGCTCCGTAGTTGTTTTTGTGTTATGGAAGCCCGCAGAGTGCCTTTGTGGATCAGGGTTCCAGCCCATCCGGAGCTGTAAAGAACAGAAGTGCAAAGCATGGTGTCTTCTCAAAGTGTTTTAGCCTTAAGTATAAGGAGGCGGGGAGGGCGGAAGATGTTGCCCAAACAAAACTTGCCTCCCTCATCCCCAGTAGAGAGAACAGTGACAGATTTAATTCTTGCCTGTATGAGTCAATTGTGATAACGCCTCTAGTGCTGTAGCAGAGAAGTGGTTGCCTTATAGTATGCAGTCTGTCCCTTATTCCAGAAGTTTTGATTTCTTAAAGTTTGATTTTACTTGCTGGTAAGGTCAGCAACAGCTGGTCTCTAATGATGATCTGTTTTGGGCTGCCTTGGAATGGGAGCTGGAGCCACTATGTAAAAGCACTGTGTCACCTTGTCTCGTCTCAGAAGCTGGTTGGTGAAACCTGCTCAGATGAGGTGGACAGCACAATGTCAACTTGCAGAAATCTTACTAATCATTATGATACAACTCTTCAATAGTTAGAATTGTGGCTGGCTGTTGCTTTGGAGGGAATGGGCATACAATCTTCCTAATACTTTCAGTATTTTTGATTGTCTTCACCCTATTGGAAGGATATATATGTATATTTTAGGGCAGAGATTAGTTTACAAAGGAAGTCACATTTAGGAATAGTTTTGGAGAAGCTTTGTTTTAAAAAAAAAAAAAAAAAATGTGTCCAAGAAAACCACATGACATTTTTCTGGATATTTAAAGGCACAAAGTCCTAATTCCAATCAAGTTTAAATTTTCAAGCATTTCTATGGAATGCAGCATCTAATTTTTCCTTACCAAAGGCTAAGGATTCATTTAAACGCTTCTAGACCCTGATCCTAAAGCATTCCTTAAATAGTAAAATTATTGCCTAAGTGCTCTTTGTCTTGATGCTGTGTATTGGCAGTTTTTATAGGAGAAGGAAAAATCATAGAATATATAAATGAGAAAAAAAAACAGATTAGATTAGATTAGATGCTTGTTAACTGTAGCTGACCGGAGCCTGCAGTGTAGTTAGGTGATGGCTGCTAAGATCCAGCCTGTGCTCTGCTTGCACATCTCATTGTTTGGTCCCAAGGGAGCTTTCAGGGATGGCACCAGAGAGCTGCTTGGTTGTAGAGTTGCACGTCCTTGTCTGGTCAGCGGAAACTGGACTCTGCAGCCAGCAGCCTCCTTACTGGAAACACCCGAGGGAAAAGCAAATTGTTTCCATGCCTGATGAAGGCTTTTTAAGAAAGCAAGGTGATACCGAGGTTCTTTATTTACTTGGGATATCGGAGTGACTGATGAACAGGAACTCATTAATACAGAAGTTAGGAAAAATACATACTGATCTTTTGAATTCTTTGTACTTTATGTATGGATAGAGAGGTCTTGCTTCGTGCAGTGTTGTGTTCTTTTTTTTCTTTCCTGTCGATAGAGGTCCACCACAGAACTGAGTCTTTCAGTAGTTTGACAAGCTGAGTTTCCTCAGCTGTGCTCTCAGTCTCAGACAGTGTTGGCAAGCAGAAGATAAGAGGTAAAATCAAAAGCTTGCACCAAGCTGAAACTTTCAGAAGAACTGAGTGCTACCAACAAAGTTCCAGTTTGAATGCAAAACATACTTCCTCAAACTGCAGCATATCATTAGTTCCCATTTAAAAAGTCATGCAGGCAGTAATGCCAAAGTATTGCATGATGGAGAAGTTAAATACTGTGGAACTGAAAAGTGATAATTTCTATGGAAATGCAGGGTCTTGATGAATGCTCCTGTCGCCTTTGTCTGGGAGGAAATGCTTGGTGCGTGTCTGTTTTGTTCCCCAGCGGCTGAAATCCTGACCTTGCTCTTAGCAGAACTCTCCTTGGCTTCCCAAGGTGCAGCTGTCTGGATTTTCAGAGGGCAAGTGGCTCCAGGCTGACAAGTGAAGGGTGTATGAGTGCAGCTGGAGTGCATGTTCTGTTTGGACACCAGAGTTGTTTTAACTAGAATGAGGAAGAAGTTTACACTTCCCGTTTTTTTTTTTTTTTTTTTTTTTTTTTTTTTTGTGGTTGTGGTTGTTGTTGGAGAGGGTGGGTTGGTTTTTTGCTTGTTTTGATACAAAAATTTCCTTTTCTTTGGGCTGCTCTGTGATTGGGAATTCATGAAAGCTGATGGCTGACTGCTTACTCCTCTTTCCAATCTGTTACCCAGACTACTCAGAGATCAGGAGCTTACCCTGCACCAATCTGTGTTATCGAAGTGCTCTGGAATATCATTGCTGATGGAAGAATTTGTATGGGATAAGCCAGCTATGAATTCACACTGCTGTGCTACAATGTGACTGTAAATTCTAATCAAGTGTACTGTTCCTTGCCCAAACCACACCCCTTCTTTTTCATTTCACTATAATTCTTTAAACAATCAAGTGGACTTCCCAAAGAAGCAACTTCAGAAATGGAAAGAATGAATATTAGCATTTTAACTACATACACAGTTGCACTGTGTGATTTTCTTGGTACCTGCTATTGTATGTCTAAAGCGGAAGCTATTTCGTGATGTCAAGAAGCAGAAAGCTTTTCAAATAAAAAGTTCAATTTAGGAAATACTAATGGATTGCATCAGCTTCTATCATTTGTGAGTGTTCTTAGAATGGGAACTAAATGATATCTGCTGCAGTGGTGACTGTTGGGCCTTCAGTTACAAGCGCGTCCTAGACTCAGCGCTCTGCAGTGTAGTATAATTACACCTGTAAATATTCTTCTCTTTTCTTTTCTTGATAGGGTGAGTTTTACTCATTAGAGAAGACCACATGTGCTAGAGTATATCATGTGAACTTTGCAGTTTTATCATCTGAACATCTTCTCATTATCTGATACGTTTCACTGCCCAGCAATGTAGCTAGAAAGTTGAAAAGCTCAAAGTTTTGTGTGTCATATAACCAGTACATTTGATGCAGCTTCCTCATTGAAGTGCAGTGTAACTTGTGTAAAGATACCTGAAGTCAGCTGCAGAAAGTTCCAGGACAAAAAAGTCAAGCCCTTTGCTTTTTTCAACGCTTAAATCCCTAAAAAATGTGCTAACCTGCAGCTGTCAGTGAATACAAATGCGAGAGGAGAAAACAGCCATGAAGGACTGTTTCAGTTCTGCAGCCTTTTACCCGAGATGATTGGTCTCTTGCTGGCTCTTCCGCTCAGCAACTGCATTTTAATTCTAACTTCTAACATTAAATATAATATTTAACTAAAAAGTTTTTTTTAGCCAGTGCTGGCATTCCAGTTAGCACGATACTGACATGTTTAGAAATAATGTCTGAAAGGAAAAAGCAATGTCAACAGTTTTGAGTATTCTTCTGTTTTTTTAGACTGAAATCTTTGCATTTTATGCCTATGGTTGTATTTCCCACTAAAACAATATAATTTCTTTTGTCAGCATACTAAGCTATAGAGCCATTTATTCACTGTACATTTTACATTGAAAATACCAGTTCGGTGCAATATTTCCTAGAGTTTCCAAGGAGATCAAGGATTGTTGTGCTAACGTTGGTCCAGACAAGTAGGATTTAAGCTGTCTGACTTCAGGATTTCATCTGTGACTCAAAATAACTTGAATCTGCATATGCAGCAGACTAAGATAGGAAGTATAGTGCAGAGACGCAGTATGATCTGCAGATGATTGGGAAGCAAGTTAAGTAGAAGAATGCAAATACATGTCTCCTCATCTGCCGTCAGATTGTTTATTACTGGGGGATGTTTCAAGGCCTAAAGTCTCCAAACAGGATTTGGGACCCTGGGGCAGCAACTTTCTCAAAGTCATGGAGTTTTGGCTTTGTGGTAGTAGTCTGGTGTAGGTGATGCACCCTGCAGGGTGGCATCAGTGGGCCAGACTCCTGTAGCTGTAGCCTTGATGGAGTTTTGGGATGGGATGTTTTGTGGCACTGACCATTGCAATCTCTTGGCAGCTCTGCTATAAACCATGAACACTGAAAGATTTGAATTTTCTTTTGTGTTCAGCTGCTCTCCCTGAAAGCGACGTGAGAACAATCCTGCTGTAAAACAGCCAGGGTGTTGCCTCACTGTATTAATACGTGGCATTCTGAAGGTGGAAAAAATCAGTATTTGGCAGCAAGAATGGTTAATTAGTATAATTTTTAAAAAAAAAAAGTAATAAGGACTTGAGTTTGCAGACTGGACAGCAGGTATCACAATTGGCAAGTCAGTTGGCTGTCCCTGAAACTGTTTTAGCAGTATCTCTTATCGAGAAGCTGGTAGCCTAGGAAGAGAACACTGCATGGTTTGGGTCAAACAGCAGAAATGGGAGGAACTGGTGAAGTTAAAACATTGAACCTGTGAGTGTGAAGTGCAGGGGATTGGAAAGAATGAAATAAAACTAAGCATGGAAATTGTGGGATTGTGTTGGATGCACGTATACTTGACTTGTCTGCATTCTCCCTGCAGAACAGATTCATTGCCAGTTTTTGTTTGCACATGTATTCATAGCAATGTCATGTTAATTTGGATATCTTTGATCTTGGACTGGAAGTTGCTCTGTGATGATGGAAAGCAAATCAGGACATTTCCAATAGTTATTGTATACTGTGTGATTATATATGTATTCTTTCGGAGCAAGTGTATTTGTGAGAATATTTGTGTTACTTAATTTGGGCCTTTTAGAATAAGATACGATGGTTCTAAGTGCAAAAAAAAACCCACACATCTGCAAGCATTTGTATACCCAAGTTGTAGAGAAATGAATTCATATTGAGAAATATAGCAGCTGAGGCAGTATAAAATGGCAATTCATAGAATTCAGTTGAAACTGTCTGCAGTTAAAAATCATTGGTATTTGGAGGACATAAGGTGCCTCATTCATTCTGATACCTTGTGATGAGAAAGTGTTTTTCCCAGCTGTTTAGTATGCTAAGTTCTATTGGTGATATAAGTGATACATGGTGTGGAAATAACCATACAATTGGTTGTGGGCATAATTCATTAGAGGATTTGGTAGTCACAGGATAAATGTTCAACATTTTCTGTAATGGTAATAAGTGAGAATGCATACTTTTTTTTTGTTTACACTGGGGAAAATATGTTAGAACTTTGACAAAGGTAGTAGTTTCTGTGATGTAGCTGCTGTGGAGTAATTACATATTTTAAGCTATGTTTATTAATAAACCTAATAGTGAGTTATCATATAGTCACGTTCTTGTTTAATACTTTCTTAATACTTGAACTCTTCTTACGAAAGTGTTCTCCTAAATTCTATGAAATATTCTGTTTTAGGAGAGAGTCAACAGTAGTATGTGAAGGGTTTTTTTAAAATCTTTTCTTGTATATTTTTCTTTATGATGATGAAGACTTCTGTAAGCCAATGACTAGGATATAATTCTGTTTTCTTTGTGGGGGGTTAGGTGTCCTTAATAGGTGGAGATCGTTCCCATCGTGGATGACCTTGACAGCACATCTACCCAGCCATGTCGTACAGTGCCGGCTTGGTGGATCCTAATCAACTAGCCCAGCGCATAACTTCTAACATCCAGAAGATCACACAATGCTGTAAGTTGATTTTATGTGTATTAATATAAAACTTCAGTGTCCGTGCTCTGTGTTTTGGGTTAGTGTCTCAGATTTATTCATGGAAATTCATTGTTTGACCTCACCTGCCCATTTCACAGGTTTGTGGCATGCCACACAGCAGATTGAGTCCTTCAGATGCGTGGTTAAGTGTGATTTATCTGGGAGAAGTGCAGTATCACTCTGTATTCACAGAATGAATGAATAGTTAGTAACGTGGCCACTGGTAATAAGCTAATTTTGTCCTGGTCAGTTATGTGGCACCTTAAGATTGTAGGTAGGGGTGTTTGCTGAGCAAGGATTGCATCAAATGTTTGCTGGAGCTTTAATTGCTTATCAGGGGTAGGAGCTGTGACCATGCAGCATGTCCTTGGAAGCACATGTTGGATATGTAAATAAGATTATGCAAGTGTTAACCCATGCTCAGATTCATCCCACCTAATATTTTAGTCACCTAACTGAGATGTTCAAGTTAGAGGTAAGTTTGGGCAGCTAGGCTTCTCAGTAGTTTTCTCCCCATTTTTCATTGTATTTTTCATAGGTTTGTTTTATATGACCAGCAAATATAAATTGATTGATTAAAGAAATTGATCAAATTACGCAAAGAATCCTTTTTGTCATAAGGGAGCTAGCCATCAACAGCCAGGCTGACAGCCTGTGACAGACACTGAGATGTAAAACAGAAGTCTCTGTTTTTAGGTGAAAACATGAAGCGAGATCAGTAGTTGAAACTAGAGTATTGTGAACGCTCTCACTGAACATAATTAACCATCTTGTGCTATATTCAGTAAGTCTGTAGTCTCATCCTGCCTCTTCCATCTACTTTCTTGTTTCTACTGTGTTTCCTTTCTCCTTGTGTTTTAGTAAGTCTTATTAGACTTACTAAAAGAAAGCTGGTGAGGCCTAGTTAGAGGGAGACGTGCCACAGGGGTTACCTGCAGTTCAGCCTTCTTTTTTGAAATTTAGGTGGCTAAGTCTAAGCAATAGAGGGGTCTTTCTGCCTTTCCAATACCTGAGTCCAGATATGTTATCTACACTGCTACATGGCTTCAAAACTGGGATATGGGGCTTCAAAAAGCCCAGCCAAGCGATTTTCTAGGAACCATTAGGTACACAACTGGATTAAATCCCTCACTGTCCTCTAGATCCTACAGCATTCTAACCACTCCGTTACTGTTGTAGTCCATTCTCCTCTGCTAGATTTTATGAGGATCTGGGTTCTGTGAGCATGCTGAGCATGTTTCCTGGATAGAGGGACAGAAGGGACCTGGATAGACTGGAACGATGGGCCAAGGTAAACCGTATGAGTTTCAATAAGGCCAAGTGTCCGGTCCTGCACTTTGGTCACAACAACCCCAGGCAACCTTACAGGCTTGGGGAGGAGTGGCTGGAAAGCTGCCTGACGGAAAGGGACCTTGGTGTGCTGATGGACAGTCGGCTGAATATGAGCCAGCAGTGTGCCCAGGTGGCCAAGGAGGCCAAAGGCATCCTGGCTTGTATCAGGAGTGGTGTGGTGAGCAGGACTAGGGAAGTCATCCTGCCCCTGTACTCGGCATTGGTGAGGCCTCACCTCGAGTACTGTGTTCAGTTTTGTACACCTCAGAACAGGAAGGACACTGAGGTGCTGGAGCAGGTCCAAAGAAGGGCAGCAAGGCTTGTGAAGGGCTTGGAGAATATGCCCTATGAGGAGAGACTGAAGGAAATGGGGCTGTTCAGTCTGGGGAAGAGGAGGCTGAGGGGAGACCTCGTTGCTCTCTTCAAATACCTGAAAGGTGATTGCAGTGGGAGCAGGGCTGGTCTCTTCTCGCTGGTAACAGGACAAGGGGAAATGGCCTCAAGTTGCGCCAGGGGAGGTTTAGGTTGGACATCAGGAAAAACTTCTTTATAGAAAGGGTTGTTAAGCACTGGAACAGGCTCCCCAGGGAGGTGGTTGAGTCACCATCCCTGAATGTGTTTAAAAACCGTTTGGATGTGGTGCTCAGGGTCATGATTTAGCGGTGGGTTATTAGAGTTAGGTTGCGGTTGGACTTGATCTTGAAGGTCTTTTCCAACCTGAGCAACTCTATGATTCTGTGATAGGCCTCTCTAAGTGCTTGGCCACTTTGTAGCTATTTTGTTCCCACGCACAGGAGCTGTTTGTCTTTTTGTTGAAAGGTTGCGAACCATGGGAACTTTCAGGTCAAACGGGGAGAAGCCTGCAAACTTACAGAGATGTAGAGCTAGTCACCTGCTAAGTAGGTGTCTATTAGGTGCATTTATGATCTTGTTTAGGGAGGGAGGGAGAGAGAAACTGGAATCTTGACCCTGAATCCATACTCTTGCTTCCAAGCTGTTTACTTGATTTTTCACTTCTATACAGAAGTTCTCAGCATTTGCGAGATGCAGCATTATGTTTGAATTACCTTCATTATCACAGTGCCTGGAGTTGTGGAGATTCTCAGGTTTTCAGAATTAGATTAATGGAGTGAGAGAGAATTTAGTTTCAGATTACTGGTATGTTATGAGAAGTCCCACAAAACTAATTCATACTTCTGTTAACATGCAAGCTGAATAGTTCTACACAGCTACGGATGAGATACAGATTAGTTGAAAGGAAGCTGGTTCTTCCAGCTAGAAGCTGTCCCTTTAACTTGTGGAAGAATACAGATTAACTTCCTGAATTAGGCAATACTCTACTTTAGAGGTTTCATGATACAGAAGTTTTATAGGAAGCAGCATTGCTTGGAATTAAAATATTTACTGTTGTACTTTTCAACTTCAAAGCTGAATTGTTTAGCCCTGCCAAAAGTAATAAATTTGATTTGCTTCCTTGTGAACTGGTTTTAAATGCCATATATGTACAAGATAAAAAGCATATATTAAATATCAAGCGTTTCATAATGCCACCCGCATGATGCTGCTGTTAATGTTAATACTCCTTACTTTCCTCGTTCTTTAGTCCACTGTTATTGGTTAACAAAGTTCTATGCTGGTTAAGCAGACTAATAATGAAATCACTTGCGGGTGATATTGCTTTTGGCTTGAGCTGTTTTGTGTTAATAGAGAGCACCATTTATATCAGGTAACAGCTGGGATGGCTTAGCGCTCTTTTAAATTTAAAGAACAGATTTTGTAGATCTGTTGATGCAATTGTGCAGCTGAAGGCATGTTAAGAGTTGTAGGTCCATTCTGCCTTGAACAAACCCCAGATAAACTAGAACAGTCAGTACTGTCTGTAGTAGGCTGGCAGATTTTTGGAGGGAAGAGAGTGTTGGTAGGTCATTTTTAGGACCCCAAAGATATAAGGTCTCTTGGAAATTTAAGCCAGGAATGCAGAATCATTCTATGATTCTATGAATGCACCTTAGATGTGTTTGAGGTCCCAAACTCTAGACTGTTCTGTGGGGAATAAAAAAAAATTCAGCTGTTCTTACAAGTATCCTTGCTCTATTTTGCATTTCCAACACTTTCATAGAAACAAGCAATTTTAATATTAAGTGGAGCCTACTTTCCCTGGCCTGAAGAGATGCAAACTCATATTTAGCCTATTGATGTTACCTATGAGCTGAGATTTTGGGAGCTAGTCTGGGGCATTTCTCTTTATGCCTTTTGTTAAAACTGTAGCATTGAGCCTCTGGGATTGCAAAAATGAAAGTTCTTCTTGATATCCAGTAGCTGAGTAGCTGTCCTTAGGTGGCAGAGGCAGAATTGGGCAGTGAATTTTACAAAAGGAAATCCAGAAAATTGAAAGATTAGAGTAAAACAAGTAAAACAAAAAGCCTAATTTAAAAGCTTTAGAATATGTTAATTTCAGACTTCCTGCAAATGTAAAAATGAGGGCAAAAATTTATTTCAAATCTGTCAGGTTTCTGTATTTTAAAGACTTTGTGTGTGTCAAGACAAGGGAAAACTGTTTATTTGAAAAGATATACCCTACAGGGAACAGGATGGAAGTTGTGTTCATTTAGAAGGATGATTTCACAGCTGTAAGAGTAGGAAATATATGGTTAGGATGATAAAGACCCCTTCTACTCAGCTTGAAAGATTTGACTTTGGATCTGTGACAGGAACTCTGCAAGATGAAGTAGTTCACTGTGTTTATGTTGTGGTTTTTTTTTTTTTTTCCTACCCTCACGTTCTTCTTCTCAAGTCTCTCTCCCATGTAGGGGGTTATTGCCTTTGTTTCACTTTGCTCCTGATTTTTTTTTTTTGTTTGATTTTGCACTGAGCTACCAAAGTCTATGTAATCCTCTAAAGAGGAGCAAGAAGAGTGCAAGCTACATAGGTAACTACTGCATCTCCGCTAACGTCTGAAGCCTGAATTAAGGACTGGTTGAGAAGCAGTGCAGGAATATGGTGCGTTTTGATAGAGGACACAGAACAAAGCCCGATGTTGATAAGGTATGCCTAGTTTTAGAGTTTGAGGGATTTTATGGCTTACAAACTGTAATCATACAGTTACAGAGCCCACAGTGACTCATCTGAGGCATTCATATTCCTTCAGTGTCCCTCTCTCCCTCCCCACTTCCCCCGTTCATAAAGGTCATGGCAAGCTTTGCTCAGTGATGGCTGCAAAGTCAGGAACAATGTCATAATTTACCCTTGCTCATTTCTGACAAGGTCAGCGATAGGGTATTTGACTTGTTTGTGCACACTGAAAATGAGCCTAGCTGGAGAAGCATGTGCTCTGCATGCTACAAGATTATTTTAAAAATATGTGATAATAATTCAGTAGCCAAAATCTGCCTGTGGCTAGGGACAGTCTGTCTGGCTTTAAGAGGGTCTTTCTCATAAGGACCACTGCTTTCTGCCGACTCCTTGTTTTCTGTTTGTTATGGTAGCACAAACATCTGTTCACATAGAGTGTGTTCCCTGGAGGTCAACTTCAACCAGCAGAGATCGCTTCTGTGATTCTTTTATCATGTGATACCTCTCCTGTGACAGTGAGTTTGTCCAATTTCCAAGCATTCTGTAAACCAGTAACAACACTGAATGTTGTTAAAATCAGAGCTGAATTGCATCCGTCATATGACTTTTCCTTTCAATTTTTGTAACTGTAGAAAATCATGAAAGTAAATTGAGCCCTGAGGGATGCTAGAGTTCTGATAAATGCCTTTTACAGTCTGAAACGTTCATGAGAAAATACGTCTGCCGCCATGTTTATCTCTCTAAGAGATTCATATGGTTATTCCTTAGAAGAATAGAGATTGCTAAGTAGTGATGGTAGAATGGTAAATGAAATCAGTGAGGTGTTGAAGTCACACCCTGTATGAAAACAGCATCTATTTTGTTTCCGTTTCAAGTGTGATTTTGTACAGCTGTGGTTTTAAAGCAAGTAGTGCTTGATGAGACTGTAACAATGATATTGTTAGAAATTTCCAATTAGTTGCAGTTAACTAAAACTGGACTTCTTTGGAACATACTCACTAGAACAAATCTTTTTTTATTGTTCTTGCTGTCATCAGGAAGATTTCTTTGATCTGGAATCTTGAATTTCATACTGAACTGATTTCCATAAGACCTGGAAAGTGCTGAGTGCTGAGGGGGTCTAGGCAACTGTTACGCTTCTTTGCATTTCATTTTATGGACTTTTCCAAGGCACTGTGCCTTAAGTAGATGATAGTGGATGAGAGGAGCTGGGATTTATTTAGGCCAGTAGCAAAACTGAGTGAAAAAATGGGTCTTCCATCCACACCCTAGAGCACTACTTACGTTAATATGTGCAGAAAAGGCAGAATTTTCCTTGTCCTACATTGTTTTGGTTTGCTGTAGCTGAGTAGTTTGGGAAAGGTGGGTAAGAAAGATCTCTGTAAACGAAGCCATTTTAGTTTGGAAGTGATTTAAGTAGTAATTATAAAATCACCGTGCAATTGCAAGTAACGTGATGACCAGTGGAGACACTTGCAATTTTGTCTGAGCAACTGTTTCTTTTGGTGGTGGAGCGTATATATGATCTCATCTAGACAAGATCATTTTTGCAGAACAACCTGCATTTGCAGCAGAGATGGGAAGGGATCTGGTCAGAGTTCTGCCAGAATCACTGAATGTCTTGGGTTGGAAGGGACTTTAAAGTTCATCTAGTCCATGGACAGGGACACCTTTCATTAGATTGGGTTGCTTAAACCCCCATCCAACCTGGATGTGAACATTTCCAGGAATTCACAACTTTTCTAGACAAACATTCTTCCCTGTCTCGTCTCATGGTGGAAAAATGTTTTTCTTATACCCAATGTAAATCAACCCTCTTTCATTTTAAAATTGTTATCCCTCTTCCCTTCTAAAGAATCATGCACTGCTTACAACATAAGTCGTTCTTTGGACAAATGTTCTGACTTTGGGTTTCAGGGAGTTACCAGGGAGAACTTCGGATATGAATATAAAGTGGCTTAATGACTTCTCCTCAGCTGAACTGTAGTAATTGATCACATGATCAGTTATTATGCACTTAACATACATTTAGTGTGCACTGCATCCACATTAGAAGAACAAGCATTACTTCAATCCCACTTGACAGTTTCTTTATAAGAACCATTAGAAATGGTAGTACACTAGCATGAAATGATTACAGTTGAACTGAAAAAATTGAAGGCAGATCCTCAACTCCAGTCATTGCTACCTATGTTTCTTTCTGGTCACTTGCAGGCATAATTCCATTTGTAAGAAGCTATAATAAAACCCAGCAGGAAAGGGTACAAGTCTTTGTTTTCCTGCTTTTTTTGTACCAATCAAGTCTCCCGTTTCTTGTCTTAGTACATTAATACTTAAGGTACTGTTCCTCTGCACTGATGTATTGCACTTCTTACTTTTTTAATCATCTGAAACCAAATCAGTGGACTCGTAGAATATGGCAATTGAGTACCCTCTTGGAGGGCAGGTGGGGTTGCTTTTTATTAGGTTGAAATTTCTTTGGCTGGTAGTATCCTGATTTATTTACTCTGGTAAACTATTACTCTTGTTAAAGCAAGGATAGCAAGGTGTATGGCACAGCAGTGTTATGATTTATTGAAGATCTTTAGTGAATTTGAACTATACTAACAGTTTTAAAGAGGTACTTACACTTGTACAGAAAACTCCTAATATGCTGATTTTATTGCCACTGTGCTACGTTGTTGTATGTAACAGCTTTTATACAGTGTTAGCCCTGGAATGTCTTGGGCAGCGTCTGTCCTTAGTCAGTTTCAGTCAAAAGCACAGAAAGTAAACACACTGAATGGAATTTGAATAAAGTGAAGAGGTCTGTTGTCCCCAGACAAAAACTCAATGGTCTAAACTGGTGTCATTTTTACAAATAATTCTTCTATTCCAATAACCTACTCTGGAGAGACTCTGGGTCTAATTGGATCCTGCACAGTCTGTAACGATATGTGCTGTTTCTTGACTCACCTGAAACTAGTAGGTGATTTCTTTGTAGTTACCCAACCAACGACAATGTGCATAAGGTCTTTGACAAAGTGTGCTGAATAGTAAGTGTGCTGCTATTGCATGTAATGTTTATTTGCCAATTGAAGCTGTAGCTGAGCTGGAGCCTTGTGTGGAGCAGACTTTTCTTTTGGTGTGTACAGAGGAATGCTTTGCTGGTTCTGTTTATTTTGTTTGGGCTCAGAAGCTAGAATAATGACTGAAAACCGATGACTTTAAATCTCCGTTGTTAGTTTTAGTCCTACTGAATTTAGATCTCTGAACCTTATGCAGTGACTGAAACCCTGTCTGCCCCTTTTTCAGGAAAACAGTGGTGGGGTGGATCACCCCTTGCTGTGAGGAGTGAGGAGCAGCTGTAGCTGCTGGTTGGAACAGTTCTCCCTCTTCCTGTGATGAGTCTCAGGTGTTGCTGTTGTGCAATACTGAGTTCATTGTACTTGCCCATCCTGCTTGTCTGGTTGTTGTCCTCTTGGTAGTATGGTAGCTCCTGTTTGTTGCTTGTTAATGGTGCATTTTCCATGCACGCCCATGTGTTTCCTGTGGAAGCATTTGACAGCAACTCTATGAAATTGGGCGATGTGATTGTTCTGGCATGGACTGTAGTACTGAAGAAATTGTTGCTCCATGGCTATAATGCCATCTTGTGTGATCTGAATAGAAGTGAGTTCCAGGCTGCAAGGAGGAGATAAGACGTACTGACTAAAAATTTTTTTTTTTTACTGAATTTCATGCTTCTGTGTTGCGGCCTTTTTTTTAAGAATAGTTTGGGAAGTGTGTTGATTCACCTCACTCTTCAGCTGTAAAGCTGCAACAAGCTGAAGATGGCCATGGCCAACTGAAGGTTTTAAGGTTTGGTTTTATGAATGTTAAACTGGGTAACATAAAGCTGAAAGGAGATTGATATAGGAAATAAGCTGATGGTAAGTTGGGATAGCATCTCTCCTGTAGCTGGATTTATGGGCCGGTGTTCCAAATCAAGACCATTCTCAGTTTCCCTTGTATCATGCTAAGAATGAATGTGGTACTTGGACATCTCTCAGCCCGGCCAGAGAAGGTGGGTGACCTACTCCAGGTAGCGTATGATCCAATATTTCAAATATGTTTCTATATATGAAATAAATATTGCATACTGCAGATCTGACAGGAACATGTTTCTTAAATACCCCTACTTTTTTTTTTCTTTAAAAGTAATTATTTCCACTGTAAATCTCACTACTACTGTAACTCTTGTAGAGAAAATGAGGCCCTTTTATATTAGGCAGCATTGTAGGGCTTTTTTGTGCCCTTTTTTTTTTTTTTTCCTGTTCCCTTTACTTAGAGCTTCTGCTGCCTATAAATGGAACCCCTGTTTGGGATAGTAAAAGCAAACGCAAGTTGGCTCTTAACTAATTCTCTGCATAGGTATTCAGGTTAGTTCTTAATTGTTTCTCTAGCTCATCATTAACCATGTCTGACCTGTTCTTGTGCACGTGACTGCTCGGAGAGCAGCCAAATAGCTTTCAACAACTGATAGTTACATATTATGTGGTGCAGATTAGGAATACTGCAGAAAGAAATGAAAATCTTCTTACCAATATGGTATTGATTCTTTCTAATACTCTTTCTGAAGTGCAACAAGTAAGATTCTTTAGCATGTGAGATGGTAGTTGCTTGGAGAAAACATTGGGATAGAGTAGATGACAAGTTCTGCTCTTGTGGGGTTGTTGTAAGCTCTGAAAGAACCCTTGGTTGTCATTATATGCAAACATCTACTTTGACCTCTACTGCAGAGATAGCCACAGCAGTTAGCGTACCTCTGAGGACTGAGAAGTGTCTGTGCACACACGGTGTGTATGCTTCTGCAGCTCTGAAGCAAAGTCCAGCAGCTACTTCTGCATGCCCATGGAACCTGAGCTACAGTGTCAGACTTCACGCTGAAAGAGCTGAAACTGAAAATCACACACAAGATCTGTTCATGCTCCATTGTGGGATTGGTAACGCCCAGAAAAGCAGAAAGGACCTCTGGCAGCAGGGCTATTCCTTTATTTGTAGTCCCTTGTCATTTCTACTGGGTGTGGGAAGCTGGAAGAATCAGGAAGTGGGGAATGGAAAACCTTAAAGGATGAGGTCACCTAGGAACCAATCAAAACTGTGCTCTGATCTTTGACTTCTGATGATTATCAGTGTATTTATGGCTTTGTGATTTAGGCCTGTGCTTTCAGCTCCCTGGGACGCTTGAGTGTCATTGCTGATGAATTATGAGGCATCCAATGAGCAGCCAGATGCATTGACGTGCCGGCCTGAATTCCCTGCATGATGTGAAAGGCTGGTGAAACAAGGAGGACATTATAAATGCTGTGATCAGCAGTGAAGTTGAGAATATAGGGGCCTCTGTCTTGCAAAAAGTATTCCCAGGTTTCCAGTAGTTTTATTCTCCCACTTCAGTGCCAAGACTGCCCCCCATGTGCTTCCCAACTGGTGCCATGGAGGGAGAGAGCAGAGATGCTTCTAAATTTCAGGAAGCTGAGGATGGGATTGATGATGGACTGGAGCAGTGCTCCTTCCTCCAGCTACTTGAAAAGGGAGGAAGGGGGCCAACTTCAAACAGAGATTTCTATTTTCTGCCCTTAAGTCACATGCTTTAGTAGGGGCATGGTTCAGTGGGCATGGTAAGGATGAGTTGGTGGTTGGACTTGATGATCTCAGAGGTCTTTTTCAACCTCAATGATTCTGTGATTCCAAGAAGAGGGGCTGTAGCCACCATGCTTTTCTGTTGGGGAAGGGGAAGTATGTTAACTTTTTAGATAAAAGTTTTTGAAGCTAGTTCTTGCTTTAAATCAAATTCTCTTAAGGTCTGTGTGTGTGTTTGAAGGAACAAGACACTTTACCTTCATCCAGGTGGTACTGTCTTAAAACCTATTCTAAATTTTATTTTTTACCAATACATCTGTATAAGTTCAGGAGTCTGAATAAATGTCTGCAGTTTAGGTAGTTTTATAGTTTTAAATCAAATGTCTTTGTGAGTAGAAGCTACAGTAAGGAGTCTGTAATAAAAAAAGATATCTGAGTATATAAGAAATACATCAATGTATTTAAGCCTGTATACACAATCACGTTTTTATTGATGTGAAGGAGTACAAAGGATGGATTTCTTTAACCTGTAGATCTATAGGTACGTACTGTAAATTTTGCAAGATCAGTTTCTTTGTTCTGTACATATTCTGTATTCCTGTTCCTACCAACTTGCTTAGTGCCTGTTCAAAACAACAGACATTGGCCTTTTTTACAAAAATGGCATAGGAACTGCTGCTGAAGACTGTTGGGAAAACTGAAAATTTTTACCATTCCTTTTTTTTTTCCTATATTTCCTTATTTAAGTAATAAGTGTTTCATTTTTTCAGTGCCCTATGCAGTTCATGCGAATGAAAAACTGCAGAAAAGATCTCTTTTTTTTCCTGTTACCTTTATTTTAAACAGTTAAGGAAGAAAATGCTAAATTCTGGGAGTCCCCGGCAAATTGGTGCCGGTTCAGTCCTTGAGATATATATGGATATATATTTTCCTTATTTTATTTTTCCATGTCAGGTTTCAAAGCCTGTTAACACTTTGTTATTTTTATGCTGTTTTCAGGCATTGTGATAAAATGTGTTTTAATTTTGCACCGAATTCTTGAATACTCTTGAACTGGGACGAATTTCACTCTGCATAGAATTGTGTAGTGTCCAGCTATGCTGTACTTTAATTTCCCGTCAATTATTTGTTTGTGATCAGTTTTAGAAGTAGGAAAATATCTAAATAAGCTGGTGTGAAAATACTTTAAATATAGGCCTTGTTTCTGAGAGTTTTTTGAGTGTGAGCCTTTAAGTACAAACCATTTTCACTTCCTCATTTGCTATTAAATAATTCTGTCTGTAGGTGGCAGTAAGGCATGCTACTTTTTCTATCTGCAAAATAGATGTCAACAGAATGCTTGTAGGTTTTTTTCCTCCGTGTAAAAATAATTAAAGAACAAATGAGCACCTTGGCTCTTGAATCGGAGAGGAGTGTGTCTTTGATATATAAAACTGAAAGCAAAGTATTCTGAAGTTTTATATATTTACTAAAACTTAACACTGAATTCAAAAGAGAACACTGGAAGGACACGTTTTATTTTAAAACGACATATTACACTGGAAAAAAAAAAAGCTTTATTATTCAAAATAGCTATTGGTACTTGTGGCTGCTTGTGCATGTCTGGATGTCTGGGCTCAAGCTGCTGTGCATAAGCACTGAGGTCCAGGAGGCTACACAGAGCTTCTTGGCCCATGCAAGTACCAGACCTCCACCTGATACTGATGCTTGGCAGTAGGTTTCCACTGTAGAAAGCACTGAAGAATTTTCACTTAGGTTTTGGTGGTTTTCAACTCAAGTAAGGAACAAGCTGCACAAAATCCATCTTACAGTTCCTGTTTCTCTGACTAAATTTTTAGTAGCTAATGACTCTTTCAAAGACTTCTTTTCTTGAACCATCTCCGGGATCAGTGACTTACATATATTCCAATCCTTGGTAAGAAACCCTGGGCTTTATCTTTGAGTTGGCAAAAACATCTACAAATTGTTCTGGAACTTCTTAGTGAAATCTTTTCAGTAGATTAAAAAAGTCTTCAATATCAGTTTCTATGAACTGCTTTAGAATTGTCAAGCAAAAAACCATAAACTTATGTTGGAAATGTCTGTGCACCGCTAAAATTTCTCTTCCTCTTCACAAACAGCTGCCGAAATACAGAGAATACTAAATCAGCTTGGAACACCACAAGACACACATGAGTTGAGGCAACAGCTGTAAGTATTTCACATGAAAACATTTAATTTCATTGCATTGCAGACGATTCCCAGGAAGGTGATCAGATGTGGGTTTTTTGGTTAGACAAGGTGCTTGTCCTCACTGGGAAAGGCAATTATAGGGAAATATTTGAAATTTAAATGTTGAGGTGCCTTTTTTTTTGCTTTTAATTAATTTTGAATAGTCTTTGTACTATATAGTCAGGTGGCATGCATATGTATGTTGCCTGCAGTATCAGTTCATGTATAAAACTTGTGCTGCTTGTCCACAAAGGAAAGCAACAGGACTAAAAAGCAGTATTGCTCTTTAAAAAAACAAGCACTCCCTCAACCCTTCACCCCATTCTCCAGTCAGCTCTTCAAATCTGACTGTATCAGTTTCACAAAATAACGTATTGGATGTATTCTTTTCTTTTTTTTTTGTGAGACACAGTACTGGAGGAAAAAGTAGAATGTCTTTTTAATAATGAAAGCTACAGTAAGAGATGATATTGTAGAATAAATTACAAAAAAAAGCACGTTAAAATGGGATTGAAACACAGATGCTGTGCTTTATAGTTCAGTCGCCTGAAGGTGGACTTTCATGAACATGCCAGTCAGCACCTCTCCACTTCTCAGCACAGTCTGATGAACCATTATGATTTTTTTTTCAAATCAGCCTCCTTTACCACATGAAACTGAGCAGCATAAATGCAAGTAAACATTGTGTTGTGCTAACCCTGTGGGTGAGAAAGTTGTCAGTCTTCACTGTGGCTGTGGCTAGTGCTGCGCATAGTAGGAGTAATATGGAAATGAGGAGTAGGAGGAAATATGCCTTCTGTCCAATACATTGTATTCATTTTGTATGAACAGTCAACTTGCTTCATAGTAACCTGAGCTCAGAGCTCATAACACTAGCCAGATACGATCTATGGTAGATGTCATGCTGGAGATTGAATACATCAAGATCAACGTACGTGATTTGTGCAGTAGCAGGCAAGATCTTAAGCAGAAATTCAAAACCAAAAAGGCTAGAAATTTGAGTGTATTCTAGTCCATTTATGAAGGTGCTAATGTGGTAAGTTTCCTTGAGTTTTCATCAGTCACCTTTTCACCAATCTGAACATTTTGCTCTTCCTTTCATGTTTGTAGTTGTCCAGGAGAGTTATTTGATTACTTCTAAGTATTTATATTGACTGTTTGCTAACAGCTTTCCAGACTGGGAATGCAGGTAAAGAATTTGAATTATTCAAGGGAAAAAAAGTGAAATTTGTAACAGGAGTGTGTGGTAATAGCAAAAGTGAAAAGAAACATAAAATGCAAATGGAAATGCTGCTGATAAGGCTTTTTAAAACACTGCTAAAGTTATTAATTAATTGCTTTAGAACTTTAAGTTTTCCTCCTAAGTTCACACCTATTGTATCATGGGAGAATATAGATCTCTTCGGATAAGCTTCCCAGTGACTGTCAGGAATTGGCCTTTCATGGATCATGTTCTTGGAATTATATTGAGGCCCCATGTTCTTCCATACAGGAAAAAGCTCGGTCTTTTATAAGAGCAGGCTTTTTCAATTATTAATAGCCTGAAAAAGACAATGGAAAAGCATCTTTAGTTATTCACAGTAATGAGACCCTTGTATGGGGACCTTGTTGCTGCATGTTAGGGAAACAGTTACAATATCTCAAAAAAAAAAAGTTGAAAAGGTGAGCAATTGTGCTGTCACACTGAGAAACACTCCTTCAGTGTCCATGTCACCTGGAATCCATGGTGATCTGCTGTCATGCTTTTGCAGTGAAAAACAGTAGAAGGATGGCTTTGTGCACTTCAGTAGGTGTTTAATACCACTGTGTTTCTGAGAACAGGTGAAATTCAAACAAAATTAACCAGCAGTCTCTAATGAAATTTTGCATTTCATTTTAGGCAACAGAAGCAGCAGTACACAAACCAGCTTGCCAAAGAAACTGACAAATACATTAAAGAGTTTGGATCTTTGCCTGCAACAAGTGAACAGGTATAAAACCAAAGAACGTGGCTTGTTTGACTATCATGTTGTCACTGTGATTGACACCCTTCCTTTTGTTCACCTTGCCAATCAGCACACGTCCCCCTACCGCTTTTACCTGCCACATCTCCCCCTTCTCTTAGCCGACTACATGGCAGTTTCCACTTCTGGAGGCAATTTCTCATCTGCCTCTGGGAGATGTTCCCCACCCAGATCCCCACAGTGCAGGTCTCACATTTGGAGTTCTGCAATATCCGCCACAAGCTGTTTGCCATCGTCAAAGGGTTGGCCATGAGAAAGGTCAGGACGCTCAGGTGGAAACAGAAGATGACGGCTGTCATAAATTTGACAATTTAAGTCAAATTATAGAAAAGTATTTATTAATTCGAGTAAGCAAAAACACAAGCAAAGAACAGCGCTGGGCACCCTGGGAGTCGCAGAGTCACAACTCCTCAAGAAGGCGCAACCTGCCACCAGCCGCTCCTTATTTTTATAGTCTCTCAGTTCTGGTTGTTGAGGCTTCCGGGGTGCTTGTTTGGCGTCTGCAGTTGTACTTTCTCGTTGCTAGATGTCATCGCAATCTTTCTCTTACTGGGTTGGTTTGCTTTATTTAG
>NC_034411.1:56501955-56530080 GCF_002078875.1 Numida meleagris
AGAATGTTCGAGTTATCACAAGGACAGTTACTAGACCTAGATGTTTATATTCCCTTCAGGGGGTTCAGGATGTGTATATTTCCCCCCTTCGTCAGGCTAGCAGTACTTTCCTTCACAATGGACAAACAGTCTCACATTCACACTTTATCACAATTACTACAATGAACAAACATAAACATTCCCACATTTTATCACAACGGCCATCCTGGGGTTCTCTGGTTTTTTCAAGCCACGGTCACACCAAATGCACAGGGATCCACTGTGTGCCGGAACCTGTGGAGACACATGCATAGCCCCTTCCCCACGTAATTACATCAGTGGGTCCTTCCCACCTAGGGCTTTCTGGGAGGCAATAACCCACTAGCGGCATGGTACAACCATGGTGGAAAAATGGTGCTGAAGGGGGGGGTGACATCTGTCGGGTCCCGAAAGGAAAAATTTGATCTGTACACTACTTTTCAATACTTTGTGAGTGATGCCTTCAGCTATCTTCAGCCTAGCTGGCATTCCTTTGTAAACAGTATTTACTAGAACAAAAAAGAAACTGCTACTAGCCATACTTCTAATGCGCTATTGCAAATCTACTCTTGCAAACAAAAAGCAGTAAAAATACTTTTTTCTTTAAACATACAAAGCACAGCATTGCCCTAGTTAACAACACTTAACTTTGCAAGTTATATCTGGTTCCTTCGGTTGCATGGCTTATCATAGTAGTAAACCAAGGAAGAGACCTACAAAAAGAAGTCCTAACATAATTGGAATTTCACATTTGTCAAGCATATAAGTCTACAAGTTGTACAGTTTGTGAATAAACGAGATATGTTGAACTGTAACATTCCCAGCCATGGCAGATGCCTGACACAGCGTAACTTCTCCTGGCCTCCAGAAAAACTCATGTGCAGAACAAAGAAATCACTGAGTATAATAGGCCACAATACCAACAGCGCCTTTTCAACTAGGTCTCCAGGAGCACCCTGCTCTCCCCCCTCCCTTAGCTGAAAGCCAGTGGCGTTGGCAATGTTTCTTGTGACTTAAGTCGACCGAAATCAAGTACTTTCTGTTACGTCCTTTTTCCATAAAGCACCAGGGGATGCCCCCGGGATTAACAGCAGAAGCCTGTAAGGAAGGAAAATTAGTCAGCATTCTGATGATCAACGAGCTTGTTGGAAGAACAGCAGTAGCAACAGACTAGTTGATATGTGTAAACGAGCATCTAATAGGTGCCATAATGAAACTAACAACTTAAATCCATTTGAATAGTTTCACAAAGAATGCTAGTTCTAAAACAGTTATTAACCCTACAACATATTTAGAATTTCACAGCCAAAAGTTCCAACAATTGAATTGAGAGTTGTCGTTGAACTGTTAGAAGACACCAAGTTTTATTTTCATCTAGCCAAACGTAACCTGCCTTAGAGTTGCAACCCGAAGCATCTGTAGACTTCTTCATTCCCTGTGGTAGAACTACCCAGTGATATTTCATGGGACTTGCCCGATTAACAGATGGAACACAAAAGCAAATTTTTTTCACAGTCACCTGGGTGAAGCGGAATAGCGAAAAAACAGTCTTTGAGATCAATAACACTAGCTTCATAACGTCGAGGAATCATAACAGGGGTAGGTAATCCTGACTGCAACACGAGGAGCAGCAACAGCAGCAACAGCGTGCACAGCATCCACAGCGCCAGCTCGCTGCCCCCCGCTGCGCGCCCGCAGGCCCACACGTCGCATCTTCCAGCAGCGCCTTCAGCCGGGCCCTGCCGCTCCGCTGCCCCCGGCCGCCGCCCTCCTCGAGGCCGGGCTGGGTACGCCGGCGGCAGCCGAGACCGCAGGAGCCGTCCCGCGACAATCTTTCAACGCCCCCCAGTCATAAGTAAGACTCAGGGCTGTCTTACCACCCGTAGCGGAGGATTCCAGAAGTTCCCTCCCCGCCGCCTCTACTAATTGCATCATCCATGGGATGAGAACCCCCATACCGCTGGAGGAGACCTTCGCGTCTGCCTCCCGAGCCAGTACCTTCAGCACTTTCACCGTATCCTTCAAGGATGCCGTTGACATGGTGAAGTCTGGACTACCCCGAGCCCCGCTCGCACTAGTGCGCACCACAATTCCCGCCGAATCTCGTCGGCCCCGGATCACGTCGCTATATCACGATATCACGTCAGAGTCACCACTTGTCACGGCGCGACAATTAATAGACCCTAAACAACCGGGATCCCGTCCCGGGGAGAGAAACACACAATCACAGATGCTACGGAGTCAACTCTCGTTTACTGGAACTTTCGCGCGGTCTTTTATACCCGTACATCCGCTGCGCATGCCCAATCGCACCCGAGTCACGCACTCACGCACCCATCCCCACTCTTTAACCCGCCTAGCACAAAGCATTACATCAGCAAGCACGTGCCTGTGATTGACGCCCTTCCTTTTGTTCACCTTGCCAATCAGCACACATCCCCCTACCGCTTTTACCCGCCACATCATGTTGGCTCATGTAGAGTATTTGAGTGACTTCAGTTCTGCATGCCTATTTTTTGTACTCCGCACCTGGCCTTCAAAGCACTGTTTAGTCAGTCAGGACATTTGCATGGCAGGGACAATTACAACACAAGAATATTTTGCTGAAGTCTGGACTTGTTTCAAAGATGTTTTTAAATATCAGAATTGAATTTGACTGAGAAGGCAGGATTCGAGACAGTACATTGTGCCTGTGATCTCAGCTATCTGGGCATTCAGTAATCTGTAGCAGTGATGCTGCTGAGTTTGACTCACCAGGCACTATGAGTGCTTCCAGTGGCCAGGAGTTATCACCTGTGGCAATGACTGTGACAGGTGACCAGGTCTGTTTACACACTGTCCAGATAATTTGTGCAGAGTAAGTCTGATCTGCGTAACTCAGATCAGCATATATGCAATGTCTTGTCCACAGGCTTTTGTTTTCTTAAGACAAATGGACAGGAGCTGTTACTAAAACAATTTTTGCAGTCTCTGAGCTGCTGCTTTCCCAAATCTGTGTGAAATACAGGCAGGAGCTTACATGCAAAGTAGCTGTTGTCATTAGCATGCTCTCAAGGCAATATTCTGTTATACCTATTTAGAAAAAATAGAATGTACACCTTACTATTGAGTAGCCTGGAAATGACGAGTCTTGAAAAGCCTGATCTCATTTGACTTGGTAAAACTTCTTGTCCCATAGCGTCAAAAGAAAATACAGAAAGATCGTCTTGTTGGGGAGTTCACCACAGCGCTCACAAATTTCCAGAGGCTGCAAAGGCAAGCTGCTGAGAAAGAAAAAGACTTTGTAGCCAGAGTAAGAGCCAGCTCAAGGATATCTGTAAGTACTGGAAGATGTGCTTTTATACTCTGTTTACATTGGTAGTGGTGGTGTCAATCTTGCCTTTGTAATACTTTTTACAAGAGCTTACATCTGACCCCAAATGTTGCAGAATGTGTAGAATATGATTATGAGCATCGTGGCTTTCTTCACTTACTTTCATGCACAGCTGAATTAAACAGTTACTTTTATAGTAAAGACTGAATTACGTTCTAATAAAAACTCCTCAAAGCTGTTTTTTTTTCTTTGCTTTTGTCACATAAAGGCACAGAATCCCCCTGAGTTTGTACACTAATCTTACAGAAGCAGTTTTTAGTGAACTTGAAATACATTTTTTGTGCATTTAGATATGAGGACTTTTTCTACCAGGGAGAATCGCTTGCCAGATCTCTGTTCAGTATTGAAGAGGAGAAGTGCTGAGGGAGCTTGGGATGTTAGCGTGTCAGTTTTGCCTTTTTACTCCGTGCCAAATATATGTCACTGTACTTGTAAATTTTAACAAGCATTTAGTGAGCTGAATGTTTTTGCTTGTATTTCAACTTCATGCATGCTTAAAGCAAAATCAAGAAACAAACGTGTTAAGTCATGTTTCAGTTTGAAGTTGACTTTTTATAAAGCTTATAATAGTTACTTATTATAGAAATGCTGACAGTGCTCCTTTCAGGTCCGTGATATTTTTACCTTTTTTTTTTTTTTTTTTTCCCTCCATACACCGATCACATAGGGTGGTGCTCCTGAGGACAGCTACAAAGAAGGAACACTCGTCTCCTGGGACAGGTAGGCTGAATTTATTAAAACTTAACGTAGTTCGGAGTAAAAAAATGGCTTACAGGGAAGAAAGAGTTGCTGATTTTCTACAGGCTTTCCACCTTAATGAAATTGTGGAAAAGAGCCTTTTTAGTGGGATAGATGGGAAGAAAACAAGCGTTTCATTTTATCTCCCTCTTCTTTGTTTCTACAATTCAATCATCTTCTTAAGCTGACCCAAGTCCATATCTGGGCTGTGGGACACCCAAACTTAGGTAAGCACAGTCCAACCTGTGAATAGTGTAAAACTGTTAAGCTGTGATTGATCCATTGTTTACTGGGATCTCCTGTTACTTTCACTCTCCCAAGAACTGCATCTCAGTCTCAGATTCTGTTGGTAGTGGTTAGCCCATTTTTGCCTGTTTAAACTGTGCTTTTCGTAATTCAGATGAAACTGTGTCCTTGCATTCTTACTTGGAATTTCCAAAGAGCTTGCTCAATGCTATATGCAGATTGCTACAGCAGCAGCTTCCTGTATCAAAGACATCGTTGTTAGACCTTCCCTCTTGGCTGGACATACAAGGCTAAAAACGTGTGCTTTGTTAGCTGATGAAGTTTGTGCCATATGTGTTTGGCTGTCTTCATACTCTTCACATTCTGATTTATTTCTTACTGTAACTGTTACATTCTGGCTTTGTTTGGTTGATTTTCTTTGACAGTCAACCTCAAGCACAAGTGCAAGATGAAGAAATTACGGAGGATGATCTCCGTCTTATTGAGGAGAGGGAATCTTCCATTAGGCAACTTGAGGTAAGCATAAATGGTTTTACAGCAGATTTCAGAATATACTCCTAATGCTTCCAAAGAAAAAAACATATTAGCATAAATCGTGGGGGCCTAGGAATCATTTGTGGGCAGTTTTTTCTTAAACTCTACAAATACTGTCTTTAGATGATATGTTAAAGGTACATTCGAAATCTAATGTGTGAAAGCCATGTTTTGATGTGTTTAATCTTAGGTAGTTTCATTGAGGAATAAGAAAATGCTCCTGAGATAACAAGGAAAAGGTTGATTATTTGGTTTTGGTTTTTATTTTTTCAAAAATAAATTGAAGCAAGGCTGTTCCTTCCTACCCAGCTATTCCGAATTGTTCAGCTTCTTCATTTTGTAAGAGCAATTTGTTCTTCTTTTTTTTTTTTTTTTTTCCTGAATGCTTCTTTTGGAAATAGATGCACTACTTCGTTCAAATTTCTGTAATTAAGGGTTCATCGAAAAATTAAAAGCATTTAGCGTTGAGTTGTAAGTATACCAACATCATGCGTCGAAATACTGACATCAAGAGACTTTTGTGATAACAAAGTGAACTTTTCCACCCCACCTGGAATCCACATCTCTGCCATCAACAACTAAGATGCTGTAATCAGGATTTATCAGGAAATCTTGCTGATGCATGTGTCAAAATCCATTCTGTTACATGTATAAATCTTGTGATAATTTCTCCCTTGCCATCCATGCATTGTACGTGCAATAACCTAAGTATATACCAGTTATTAGTTGAGATCATACGCACAGTGATGATGTGACATCTGTAACTTCAGTGGAGCCAAACAGTCATAGGGTAGTGTGATCCTGATTCAGTAGCTTGGTTTCATATTATAGATGCCACGTCTGGAAATTCTGTTGCATATGACTTTTGAGTGTGTTCAGTGTGTTTCTTAAAACTAACGCAAAACACTTTGCGCATATACTTTTATTCATTTTGTTGAAATTGGTATCTGTTAAGCTAAGTTGGCATGAGGCCTCCCTGTGACTTAAACTGGGACAACCTTGTGCGTAGATGAGCCTTCAGCAATGATAGATTGTGTTTTTGAAGTGACATGAGTTGTGCTTTTTGCACAGTCATCTTCAGTTAGTTTGATTTTCATAAATCATTTTGTCTCATAGTACAAAAAGGTCTTCCAAAATAATATTAAAGTTAACGTTTTTCTTGTAGGGTGATGAGTGTATGTTCAGGAGGAAAATGAGCAGTATTTTTAAATACATTTACAGATATCTCGTTATGCTTTGTCAAATAACGTTGTGATTGTTTCCTTGCAGTCTGATATTATGGACATCAATGAAATTTTTAAAGACTTAGGAATGATGATTCATGAGCAAGGTGATGTGATAGGTAAGCCCAACTCAATTATCCTCTGAAAAGTTATTTCACGTCTTTGGGGAGCAGCAGTGCAGAAAATTTATTTTGCTGGAAAAATTCCTGTGGTGAGAACATTAATGCTAAAGCAAATCAAGTGCAACCTAATAATGGGTAGATTGAGGTAGCTTGCGATCCATTAAAAAAGTATCTTTAAAGTATAGTTTAAATGTACATTTAATTATGTCCTTTTAAGGTGTATAAAATGTGTAACAGTCGTTTTTGGAATTGTGTGTTCATACCAAGTTCTATTCCTGCCTCTTGGGGTGTTTTGTATCTGTTTCCTCTGATCTCATAGACCTTAGATTAACAAAAAACAACAACTGAGCAAAGAGTAGTCAGTAGCAAGTTGAATGGCAGAAAACTACTGAGAGGAAGTTTCTATTCTGGTCAGTGTCTAAGGCTCATCCCTGCCTCAAGAAGAAGAGGGATTCTTACGGAGATGAACTTAACCTGGGCATTTCAGAAATGAGCTAAAGTATAGGAAAGGTCAGCTTCCATAATGTATCGTATGAAGCTTAGGGTGTGGTTGAAAAAAAAACAGCATTTTGAGGGGACAGCTGGCACACTTCCTCTCAAGTGTATTTCAGTATTCCAAACGTTTGGCTTATGACTAACCAAAGCTTTAAATCTTTCCTTTTAAAATACAGATAGCATAGAAGCTAATGTGGAAAATGCAGATGTACATGTGCAACAAGCAAACCAGCAGCTGGCAAGAGCTGCAAACTACCAGGTAATGTCAGTGCCTACTGCCAGTTGTGTCGAAGTGTCTTTCCTCAGTAGTCCTGATTTCTACGTAATGTAGCTGTTCAGAATTTGACTTTTTCTCACAGTTTGAAGACTCTCTTGATAGCGTATCCTAGACTATGATGGTATTACTAGGTGACAGTGGAAAAAAAAATTGAGCAAGCTCTGAAAGCGTTGGGTTTCATGTAAAATTAGCTAGGTTGTTTCAGATCAGCTGGAATTTTACTGTTACTTAAAACAAAAATGAGTTCTTTTAACAGCTCAAGAAGGAAAGGTGAAGAGCGAGTCTTTAAAGATCACTGGAGAAGTATGGAAGTCTTCTGAAGATGCTGCTAGCTAGCATCAATTTTTTACTGTACAGAATCTTCTCAAAACAGTGTATGTCCAGCTTCTGTTAATTGCTACCGTGATGTTAAAAATGCATTTCAAACTCTCAAACTTTCTGATGAAAAGCCTCTTTGAAAGGACCTTTTAATGCCACTTCTTTCTAATTTTTTGGTATTTGTTATAAATAATCTTATTAGTTATAAATCTTCACTCTTTAGTGAAAATTAGTCCTTAGGAAAAAAAAATAATCCTCTTATGTGTATTAACAGTAGCCAGATTGGCAAATCAATGACAAAATGCCTGAAGGATTGCTTGCTGATCTCAAAAGTGGGAGGGGAAAAAGGGTGGACATGTCCTCAAACTGTATGCCAAGTGGCAGTAATTGACACAACCCACCATTAAGTATGACTAATGGCTATTTTGATACTGTCAAAATTCAGAAAGGAATAAAAAATAGCAGCAGTCAATTTTCTTTGGAAGGTGTCAGTTTGGGGGTTGAAATTTAACATGAAAACTTTGTGCTGATTCATCTTGAAGAGGAAAGGATGAGTAACTTCAAGGTTATCAAGTTTGTTACAAGCTCCTGTTTCAGACATCTCACAGCAGAGGCCAAATACTCAGCAGGGTTTGCTTGTGTTGGGAAGGACTGTATAGCTGAGTTGAGATTTGACCTGTCCTCTGCTTGAAAGCTCAGCTTTGTTCTGAGACCTGAAAAACCATTTAATGTATCTATGCTCTGACCTGCTTAGGGAACTGGTAGAAGCTTAGGTATCCTAGTGAGAGCTAGGCTTGGTTGGTGTTCTCACAACTCCTTTTTGTGGAGGTATGCACCATCCATTTTACTTGTGGGATGTGCTCATGGAGCAGAGCTGTTGGGGCAAAGCTGGGCTTGTCTGCTCTGTTTCTTTCCCCCTTTATTGCCACTGCTTTATACTTGTAGAAATGATCAAGTGTATGAAGAAATAAGATCTTCATGTCTTTATTCCATTACCTTGGCTAAGTAGCATTACAGAGAAAATGTTTGACTTGCTCCAGGATGAAAAAGGAAGTAATTGGGAGTGTTAAGAGTTGTAGGGAGACAATCTAGCAGCAGGTAAGAAGGGGACCCTAATAAAAGGTTGAGTGCTAGCAAGCGAAGTGATTAAACAGCTAAGGGGCTTGAAAATAGGAGAAGTGAGTCAGCAAAACTAGCCAAAGAGAATATCTAAGACAAGATGGAAGCCTGGGAGTTTGCATGGTACTGAGCAGAGAACTGGCTGCCCCAGTGAGGAACTGGTGCAGATGTAGTCCCGCAGGAATAACAACGTAAACAGTGATATAAAGCTTTGCTATAAGGAGAGCCAAACTTTGCTCTACCTCTGGAGCTGTGATCTAGATTCCCAAGATTTGAGCATAGGTATTCTTTGGCTACTAGCAGAAGCCTGCAAAACCCACTAGTAGAGTGTATTATTTACTTTCTTGCTGCTTGATATAAAGGATGAGAATCTGCTCCTAGTCTTGGTTGCTCTGGTATCTCAAAGTTTTGGACATGGTCTTAATTTACGCTACATTATAATGACATCTGTAGAGCTTGAGTCTCTTAATCATGTTGTTTTTTTTTTAAGAGCAATTTGAATGTAATAAATATCACAAAAACAACTTCAGAATAACTGAATTGATGCAAAGTCCATCTTGTAGAAGACTAAAAATGCAGTCCTTTGGGGCTTCTGTATATACATTTATACTTTTAAAATATCTTTTTTTTTTTTTTCCCAGAGAGAGTCATTTCTACCTCCTCTACTGTGCAGATTGATTTTCCTATGTACAAGGCCATCTGCTCTCAAATATTTTCTTTCCCTAGTGTTTTAATCAAATACATTCATTATGTTGCTGCTTTCTCTTTTCTTAGTATATTTGTGCCAGAAAATACTACTGAAATCATTTTGTTGATTAATACAGCCAGAAAATTAAGTCATGGATTATTTTTTCCTTGAATAACTTTATATAACTTGTTTGTAAGGACACAATTTATTTAGATTTCACAAGCAGTATGACCATAAAAACATTTGAGTTGTTTTTTGATCTTGTGGTGCAGTTTTCAGTCAACTTTTTTTTTCTCCTTGCTTACAGCAAAGATCCCGAAAGAAGATGTGCATCCTCATTGGTATACTTGCTATTGGAGCCATGATTCTTGGAATCGTCCTATGGTTGTCTCTAAAATAAGTCTCCAGAGAAAGCTTTGTAATCGATATTTAAATTATGAAAGGAAACTTCTGCAGTAATGGTTTGCTCATTCTGAAGCTCAGTAAAAATGATGTTTTTTCTGTACTTCATCACACTCACTTTTTTATGAGACTTTGTTTTAAGTTGAGAAATAACTTTCTCAGTCACACCATAACTGCCTGCTCTCTTGGACGTGAGTGCTGTCTTACCAGTAAAACCAGTCAGCATCATATACTGTTCCGTTAACTTAACTTAATAACCTCTTAAGGGTTAGGAGATTAATCAAAATCTTGATAACTTGTTTTGAAGGAAGGGGGAGTGGGATGGGATTATCATGGAGATACTGCTAAATGTTGCTGCCAAAACAAACTCCTGAATTGTTGCTTGAGGCAACAAATTCACAAGTTGGAATTTAGTTTTAAGCTAGTAATGTCTTTTTGTCTTTTTCCCTTCCATCTCACCCACCTGCCCATTTGATATGGGTGGTTCAAAAATAAGACGTAGATGTAAAGTTAGTGCGATCTTTTTTTAACTGAAGCCTTCAAATTAAGCCTTCGGTTTGCCTCTAATCTTTCAGATGCTTCATATATCTCTATCTGGCGTTAACTCTGGTTATACCTGGAAGACTCTGCAAAAGTAGGTAGAGTGGATGACATAATTATTTGGATTTCTTCGAGTTTTTCCATTAAGAAATAAAGTTTTATGTGCATATGTCTGGTATCTTTGCATCTGAAGTGTTTATCAATGAGCTTGGCTAGATGAAAGTAAGCTCTAGTCTGTGAATTCTTAAATTTACTGGGAAGAATAGGAATTCCCAGCTTCCTAACTGCGCTTGAATGTTACTGTTCTGGAACTGCTGTGATTCAGTTTCCACGAACAGATCCAAACTTGTATGTGAGGTCTTTCATACCTCTGAAGAAAAGATTACAAGTTAAATTCCAGGTTCAGCGGTATTTGAAAACAAGTTCTTAATCAGTTGAGCTTACTCAAACTGCTTAAGAATTCTGATGCTCACAGCCATTAAAATGACCTTTTTTTCTCTTGTGCCATTTTGTACTAATATATTAAAAATGTAACCAAACACTTTTTTGCCAATTAATCTATTTGCATTTTTAATTGATGTCGGTGAACTAATCTGAAACGTGTACAGATGAAAAAGTCGATTTGTATTTTATAAAGTTCTTGTACACTAGACTGATAGAGAAAGCACTGTTTACATGGTGAACTATGAAATGTTGTTTGGAAACAATCTAAGCAAAGATGGACTTCAGAATTGTAACTGTGCAACCAAAATAAAGGTCTTTTAAAGAGTACATTTTTTCTAGTACTTTTTTTTCAGAATCTGTCTATGCAAGCACAAATGTCTTTACCTTTATGTAAATGACTGGAACTTCTCTCAAATATTCGAGAGAATTTCAGCTGTTCTGCTGTTCCTAACATTCATATTGTTAATGGAAGCACTCTGGGATCTTTCCTCCCCACCTCTGTGACCCCAGCCTTAGGAAAACAAGGAGAACAGGTTGCTTTGCTCTGTATTTCTGGTGACACAGACGTTAAGTTATCCTTTGGCACAGAGACAGGAATCCATCGTGTGGGAAGGAGACTTGTGCTGGTGTATTTGAATCCCAAAAGCAAGGGAAGAAAAACAAGTGTTATGGAACTGTGTGGTTATAACCTACGTAATGTGGAGAAAAACCTCTCAGGCTGCAAGGAAGTCATAGTATGGATGCTTGTGTGTTGAGGTCCCAGCTGCACTTTTCATGTGACTGCCTTTTTGTGTTGAGTGCGAAGCCGGGGCTCTACTTAATCTTTCTTGTTTAAATAACCATCAGATTTACTTTAGACCAGTGCCAGCCATGATAATGCTATCAATTAGTGATGCTAATACTTTGATTAGGCTGAAAGTGTTATGGTGTTTCTGTGCTTTGTTTAGTATTTAGCATGTATACGTTGGGGGGGGTGGGGGAGTGGGAGAGGGAGGGTAGAGCCGTAAATACCCCTTTTTAAACTGCTCTTAATGGAATCGCTCCCTTTCTGTCTTTTCCCTCACTTACGTATTTGCACTCTTAATCATATAAAATGCAGTTTCCAAGTACTTAAAGAAAATGTTGGTATCTGTTAAGAACCTAATAAAACATCTGGTTATAACATGTATGAGTCAGTGTTCTTAGAGCAAATATTTTGGCTGTTGGAAATTATCCGTCAGTATGTCAGATTAGCAAGGCCAAAAAAAAAAGAAAAAAAAGCATTCAAAGCACTCTTCAATTTACTGAAGGAACCTGGTAAGAATAGTTCCTTTGTAGTTATCTTAACCCACACACCAGGGGTGCCTCTCTGTTCTTTCCTGCTTTTTCAAAGAGCTGAAAATCACAGGGTCAGACAACTTTGTAAAGATTTTGTGGTAGTGTGGATTGTGTTGTTTTGTTTTTCACTGCACCTTTCCCCCTTGGAAATTGTTCTTGATAATCAACAGGGTGTACGGTATCACCAAACTTCATATCTAAGCCTTCTTATGTCACACACGCACTCCACACGTATAGTCAGCGAATGTTTGATGTCTGAAGTGAGGGTTAGATTTTGGACATCCAAAGTAGTTTGAAATCACAAAACAATTTTTAGTCTTGGCAGTAAGGGGTCAAAAAGGTAGGGCGAAGGAAGATAAGGGCATAATATGTCTGTACGCAGATGTTTGAAAGACCAAGCGCCTATGTAGTTGGTCAATAATTTGGGCTGTTTCAAGGATCTGTTGGGTATCGTGTTTGGAAAAGACTTGCTTTGCTTTTATTTAGTTCTGGTTGAACCTATCCAATTTTTTTGGGAGCAGAAGATTTCTGAGGGAGGAAAGAGCAGAGAGCTCTTGTTTTGCTGTATGTCAGCATCTGATGACTTTGCTTCTTAACTATACCTGCGGTGCTAAGTGGTGCTTAAGTGCATAGCGTGCAGCTTTTCTTTTCAGATTGCAATTAAGCGCAAACGTCATAACCAAAGCTGCTGTGGGGTGAGGTGTAATTATTCTCTGATGAGGTGCCCACCTGCAGAGCCATCCCAGATGCTGTTGCAACATAATGTTGCAAGAATGAATACCTGAAACTCATCAGCTTTCAGACATCTTTGTGCTTGTGTGTGTCTCTGATGTTGCTTGTGAAGCATGCAGATAATAGGGCATTTGTTTAATTCTGTATGTGCCCCAAATGAATTCAGTGATAAAAGAATCCAAGTGCTTTCATAACAATAAAGAACTGCACAATCACAGGAATAACCAGAAAGAGTAACAAAATGTTCATTTTCAAAAGACAATTTGTATTCCCTCAAGTAGAATACCACAGGAGCACTAAATGATGCCATAACTTGCCATTTAGACCACGGATGGTGTACTTCTCCTTCTGGCTATTTTGAATGATTAGGTGTGAACTCAGCTGCAATTATTTTGTTCCTATTCCAAATATTAGGAAAGAACTCAGGGCAAAAAGGATTTATCCCATTTATTGGTATTTTTTAAGAATACTCTGAAGAAGAAATATTCAGTCACATTGTCTGTTCTTTTATAAGCGTGTCTCTGTCCACAAACACAGAACTTTTCTGGTTACTGCTGATAGAGGTGTTTCTGATAGAAGGAAAAAACAGCCTAGAAAATAAAAGGATTATTAGCACAAGACAATCAGACTGCAGTTGCAGCTTTGTTATTTAACAAGATAGAATTTTCAAACCTATGAATATATAATTTAAAAATCTTTAAAAAAAAAAAAAAAAGTTGCTGGTAGCATTGTTCACTTTCCTTTCCATGTTTTTCAAGATTCATCCTGCACTGGTTCATGAATATGTTTTCCTTGATTTAACATTTAAGCAGAAAACATTTGTTCTTTGAAAGTGCACGCTGAAGTCTGAAGAATAACCCTGTAGTAAAAAGCATGCAAAGGAGCCTGCAAGCTGGATAATCCAAGAAGTCTAAATGATAGTACAGCTTTTCTTTACTCAAAACAAAAACAAACCAAAAAATTGCTTGGAGCTTATGAGAGAGGACTTGACTACACTCAGAGCCACGGCATGTGCCACCGCTTCAGCTGCCCCGAGCCCTGCCTGCAGAGAAGACCTTTGTCTTCAAAAGGTGAGTGGGCACAAGCTGGACATCTTTTCTGCTCTAGGGGAGAACGTTAGGAAGCAGCTTGCAGAAAGGATAGTTAAATATATTTCCTACCATCTGCATCGTGCATGCTCCCACCCACCCTCACATCAGCTTGAATGTTCTGTCTCCACAGAAGGAACTGGAATCCCAAAATTAGGTTCCTGAAGCTTAGCAAAAGAGAAGAACCCTTGTGTCTCTCTCTTCAAGTACTTCAGTGCCACAAAGCGTCACTGAAGTAGCAAGAAATATCATTGTCTGTTCCCTGACAGCTCTTATTCAACCAGATAAAGAATAAATACAATTTTGAGACCAGCCACTGTGTTGTCAGAGAGAATTAGGTTGAAGAAGCTGGGAAGATTAGAAATGCTTATTAAAAAGTAGATTTAAACTTTTTGTAAGGTGACAAAAACACGTTGACTATCCTTAGTTTTGATGTCTTCAGCAAATCAGACTTTATAGTGAAAGGAGAATTTTAAGCAGACAGAGACTAGAATATTTGTTCCTGATCTACATGATTTCTATCAGTTGACAAGTTCGTTTGTAAATCAAGCAGAGAGTTGTGAATCTTAATTTTTCCAGGGGTGGTCCCCACAGCAATGAGCAGCAGTCCTCTCACACAGAAGTTTTTTTCCACTGCAGACCCCCAGTGGTTTCCCTGGAAAAGGGCAGGCTGGCACCTGAGTAGCCTGGCAAAAGCACAGGGCGTAATTAATTTTCAAGTCTTAAGACAAAGGCAGGTTTTTCATTTAAAGTAGGAGATACTCCTAAATGCCAGCCACTGCAATCCATGACTCCATATGGAGTCAGGTGTCAGAGCACCTGGAGAATCTGTAGTTACAGTGAGAAAATGTGGATGGATTCTTGGCAAGAGCTTTCTGTGTATCTCTCAGTGGTTTCTTTGCAGATGAATGTTGGAACAGCTCTTGTGACAATCTGTGGTGCCTTGAGATGAGTGAAGAATTTCTTCATGATTCCTTTCACAGAAATTTCTTTTGCAGTTTTGATATCTGTTTCAATAAAGTGTGGAAATTACCTTCTCCTAATCTGTTTTGCAATGTATAGCTTCTGTTAAATATATTGTAATATAAAATATATTCTGAGATTATTTTGAGATTTACTTCAGATCTATATAAATTTAGGGGAGTGGATTATATGCTCTTTTGGATTTATTCAGAGAAAAAAATCAATATTTTTTTTCTGTTGCTTGTGGCACTGATCTCTCGACAGACTATGTCTGGAAAGATTTGCACTTCAACATGATTTTTATAAACTTCAGTTTTGGACAGATTGTAGCAGTCTGTGTGGTCAGAGATCCAACTTTCATCTGGCAGCCCATACGGGTAGAACCAGCTTTGCCTTAAAGGGGTGCCAATTCATTGTGCTAATTCTCCTTCTGAGAATAAGGTCAGTTAGGTTCACTACATGATTACTGTGCAAGGTAGGAGTTCAAGACTAGGAGCAAATGTTCACTCAGTGTCAAAGACATTCAGCATTGGAGCACTTTGACACCGTCAGTGCAATAACTTTTGTGAACTCAGTGAGTCATAGCCTCAATTTTGCTGTAGTTTTTGGTGAAGAAGATAATTCATCCTGTTTCTTCTGGCAGACACAGGAGTGAGGTGTTCTGTTGATTTGCTGTTTTTGTCTCCGCATCTCTAATATGATGATGGATTTGCACCTGAAAACAGGCAAGAAACTGCATATGGCTGCGCAGGTTTGTACTGAATTTGTACTGGATAGAAGTGTACAGCATTATTCTGTGCAATAGATTGTGGTTGACATCCCAGTACAGATGACTCAAATTTTGAAAATTACTCTTCTATAAATAACCTTCTAAAGCTGTCCTTTTCCATAGCCATAAAAATATCTTTGCTGTTGTTTCACAGCTCTGTGAGGAAGAAAACAGGAGCTTCTCTGTATGGTGCATTTTGTTTGTATGAGACTTTAGTAATCTGGTGGAATCATTTTGTTATGAGCTTAGGGAAGTGCTCAGATCCCTGAATTGGTTTCCCAATTATGTTGTTTTCCGGGAGGGGTATGTTCTGAGTGAAGTCAGAGGAAGACTGGAGCAGAGGCGGAATGTGTTAGGAACTAACATGAAAGGATTGAGGGGAACAAATTAGTGGCATCATAATGATATCTGGAGATTGAAATGTATAGAGATAATTCAGTCTGGCTATGTATGAGGTACTTCAAGAAAAAATATATACCACACTCAAAATTTAGACATTTAGCAAGTCAGATGCTTTATTAAATCAGATTCAGAATTTCAAGAAGCATATATTTATCTTGAGAATGTCCTTAAGGTTGAAAGGTTCCAAGAGTGCTGGTATTTTAATGAGTCTTTTGTTTTTTAGTTACGTTTGTACCTCATCGTCTCTGCTGTTCTATTGGGAAGGTGATGGCGAAGGAAATTGTGTGCATGTTTTATTCATTTGTGCTTTTCACCACAATTCTCCTGCACCAATGTCATATCTGTGGCATGCCCATGCTGTGTTCTCCACTTGGAACACAAGCAAGGCTGATATTGAAGGGTATGTTCAAAATGCCATTGCAGGCAGTGAAGATGTAGTAAAATATCACACTTACCAGCTGTGGAAGTATTCAAGGCTTACTTGGCACTGGTCTGGTGGACAATCCTTTTTATTTTTATGAGCCCTAGATTTGGGCTGGCCTTCGTTTGTCTCTCTAGATGGAGACAGGACAGGGGCTTCTCAGCATAGGGCCATGACAGCCTGAGGCCTTTCCAAAGGGACAGTAATGATGGCTCAGTGTGTGGAGCCACGGACTGGCTGAAGACAATACAGGAAACAGGCCAATTCCTGGCTGTTTGGAGGCCCTTTGGGACAGGATCTGTTTGTGGGGCTTCTCCTTGGGGCTCTTCCACCCCAAATAAGTCACTGTGGTAACAGAGAGCAGCATGAGTCTGCAGCCCAGATCTGTGAGGAGGAAGGATCCTGGGTTTCAGTCTTTCATGGCTATGCTTTGCAGTATGCATGTGTTGGGGACTTTCTTATGAAGTCTTTAATGAATTCAGCCCAAAAATGTTTAGCAAAGGCAAAAGTGCAATATTACCCGTTTGTCTGAATAGTACCCATTTGTCAAGAATTCCTAAACTCAACAGAAAAAAAAAAGAGAAAAATGTGTGTGTGTGTGTGTGTGTGTATGATTTGTTAATTAAAATGAGACACGAGAATGTAAAATTAAGAATGTTTAACTGAGCTTCTAGCAAGAGTTGTTTTAGGACCTATTTGTTTTGTGTGTGTTTTTCTTTCCCATGGACATGCATTAGAGTATGCTTCCCACTGTGCTGAGTAGTATTTAATGACCACCAGTCATCACAGTGCCAGTGGTACCGATTTGATTTTAATGGGGATCAAAGTACTTTGAGTGTTTACTTTGTTAAAGATGCTATGAGCAATAGGATGAAATGGGCTTAGCGGGATGGCAGAAGGCTGGGGCTCGTGGGGAGGTGTTGTATCAGATGCTGGCAAAGAGATAATTACGGTACCTCACAACCCTGCTGATTCCAAGGTAGTGATGGGGGAAAAAATTCTTAGAAAAAAAATACCAACACAACAACAGCCTCCTGTCTGCCTAAAACTCAGGCAACACCACAGTGGTAGAGCCTGAAGCATACAGTTCTGTGGGTATTCCTATCTCAGCTGCCTTTTCCCTCAAAGGCCAGACCAACCTGGACAAGTTGAAAAGCCATCAGGCTATTGACAGTATTTTTTCCACCAGCTGTAAGAGTCCAGATTGGTGATATAAAAAGTGGGAGGGGGAACCCCAAGCTCTTTAGCTCAAGATCTAATGACTGGAAAATCCTCAAGGTTAGTTGTTGCTTTGTTGGTTTTTTTTTTGTTTTGTTTTTGTTTCATTTTTTTGAGAAAATATTTTTTCTGATCACTACCTTGGAAGCAGCACAGAAAGAATAAACAAATCATTGTGGGTTTATTTTTTTTCTTTTGAACTGGTGTTGATGTACTTAACAGAGAAATCTGTGAGCCTCATAAGAGGCTGTGAGCATGTAAACCATCAATTTGCAGGGAAGTTTGGGTTGAAGCTGTAACTTCTTATCCTACCAGGGCCAGGGCCTTGGATTGCGCATAACAAGAGTATGGTGTTAAAATAATACAGAAGCTCCTGAAAAATGCTGAGAAGTCAGACTCTGACCTATACTTAGTGCTGTGAAATTACAGTACAGTGATTTTGAACGTAAGTACACTACTTGCACATCATCTGTTCACTGTAACACTGAGAGTTTGGCTGCTGCTGTGTCAGTCTTACAGGAAGAGAGAGAAGAATGAAGCTAAACAAAATAGACATTATGATTTAAGGTCCATGAAATGCCACGACTTACTCAAAATGACACATTGTGCTACTGGGCAGGAAAGAAGTGGTCGACAGCAGGATTGGTATCACATAAACCTTTTGAGGCTGTGACCACAGCTGGTTGGGCACTGTGATCGCTTCCTCCAGCTCCCACAAAGGCTCTGGGGAAGAGCACTGAAATCTTCCTTGAGGAGATCTACTTCATGAGCAGAACTGCTGTGTGTCCAGGTACGTGGGCTCCAGAGCATCATACTGCCAGAATGAGTCATGGTCTACTGGCAATAGTGGTGTTTGTATTTTAAAGGAGATCTGTAAAGCTAAAAGTGCAGGGGTCTGTCAGAAGGCAAACGCTGTTAGTGAGTTGTGCTGGTATTGGGAATGGTGTTTTTAAAAGGCTTAGCCTCAGAGAAGGCAAGTCCACAAGTGGTACTGGAAATGCAAGGCCCTTGGTCTCTGCAGGAGGGTGGGCTTCTTTGGGCCTATGGAGATGGCTGAATGCTGCTGCCTCTGGGGCCTCTTCTGCTTTATTGCATATCCTTTCCCAAATGAGAAACAGAGCTCCTGTCTAATGGAATTACCCCATAGTTTCACCTGCTGAGTGATGCTTGTGTCCAGTTGATCACAGGAGGGCTACTTTTCTCTCACTCGAGGGAGAAGAAAATAAAAGGTTGTTTTCTTGCTTTGACCAAGTATAGTGTGCCATTGTCTTCAAAATGCTGTATCATAAATAAATCTTGGACTGCAGAAGCATTCCTTCTTTGCAAGGTGCTTCACAGGCCATAGCATCACCAAAGTCATCTGCTTGAAATGTCTGTGCTGAAGTAGGGCCGGCAAACATTTCAGAAAAAAGCACAATCCTTTGCAAAAAATGCAATTTGGGGGTGCCTTTGGTGTTACCTCCGTTGGGAGGGAGACTTGAGGAGACTGCTTTGTACATGGATACTCCTACACCCAGACTGTACAAAAAGCACTGCTCTTGTATTTGCACGGTTATTATTTTGCTTGTGCAATTGCAATTTCTCCCTCTTCTGTCCCCCTGCAAGTCCCCTGCAGCCCTGGCTTTGCAGAAGGAGTGCTCCTGCTGTTTTACAGCTTGCAGCCTGGCCAGCTCTTACCCCAAAGCCTGCAGGAGTAGGAGCAGAGCTGTTTTCCTATCTGTGTGCCTCTTTTCCATAGTCTTTGGGACTGGGCGAAGGGCAGCCCCTGCTCTAGCACTTTTCCTGCTTTCGTTCACCCCTAACCATGACCACACAACCTGACCTGAAGAAAAGTTAGCAATCAAGTAATCAGACTTTATCCTCATGGTTAAAAGTAAATGTTTTTCTAAAATGAATATATGTTTTTTCCACTTGTCAGCTTTTTATATTAAAGAACTGCCTGCTCTTCCTGGAAGCTCAAAGCACATTCAGTTATGAAAAGAAGCAGTTTCTTTTACCCGCAACCCAGCAATGTTTTGGCAGAATGGGATTATCTATGATATTTTGCTAATATCATGGTTTATGACTAATACAAAAGGAATTAAAGTCTCAATTAAAACAAAAGCCAGAAAACAGGCAGCTGTTTCTGCATGACTTGTGATGACCTTCAAATCCATGCAGTTTAGGGCATCTGGAGTCATCTGATGGAGTGCAAAGCAGACAAGGACCCAAATCCATACCACCAACAGAAAGCGCTAAATACAGCTCTAGCCAGGAGTCTCTGCAAATGGACTGTGGATATCATATCCAGCTGGTACAACCATGTGTAGAAAGACTGCTTATTTAAGTATGGGTTTCAGCCTTCGGTCTCATGGATGTATTTGCAAACCCATCATCGCTGAAAATTGAAATAACATGTATTCGTGCTTTGGATTGGTATCATGTGCTTCAAGCAGTGATTTGTTTAGTTTTGTTTGGAAGATTAAATTTGGTGAAGCGAGCCCTAACTTTCAAGTTTCTGCCTTTGGACATCAGGCAGCTGATAATCTTTACAGTTAGTGCTCATATGGAGACATTTGACAGCTGTTTTTCTGCTGACGTTTAAAAGAAATTTCTGAGATCCACTGTGGTATGGACCTCCAGAAATCTTTCAATGATACTTATTCTTTCTTCTGCGGTGCTTGCCTAATATCTTTGAAAAAATACCAATGATTCAAAAAAATAATATGTTCTGATGACTCTGTACCCGTAACACAGCTGTAGTTTAAGAATATAAACTGATAAATAATTATCTTAAAGCAACATTCGAATGACCAAATCGAGCTTGGGAGCTCAACATTAGAGAGGACATGCTCTAATTGTTATCCCATAGTTCCTGATTAAAATTTGGGAGTGTTTTGTTGTTATCTGTTTCTTAACTGTCTTTTCAGTACATGGACTCTGGAGTAGGGGATGTGGCATGGCAAAATTTGCCTCCTTCACTGGTGGCACAGCCAGTTCTCTCTGCTGTTTCGTGCTGGAGGGTTATTTAATTATGATCACAGAATCATAAAATCATTAAGATTGGAAAAAAAAACCTCTAAGATCACCTAGTCTGACCATCAACCCATCACCACCATGCCCACTAAACCATGTCTCTCAGTGCCACATCTACTCTTTTTTTTTTTTTTTTACCCCTTTTTAACATGAAGCCATGATCTTTCAGCATCATTGTTTCCAGGGTACCTTTTCTGTCATATAACCATGACATTTTCTACACTTGATGTTATGCTCTTGTGTATCTGTGTTCCTTTGCAGCTGAGTCAGCTGGGTGCCTCCTGAATGTAGTGTTCTATTGCTGACATCGCTGATGTCAGGAGATGATGTCATTTGTTTATTTTAAGGATTTACTGCATTCTGTCATATTCCTTTTGCCTTTGCAGCAACTGTGCTTGTAATTCAAGGTGTGAAACTGGACAAGAAGTCCTATGATCATGACAAGCAACCTAAAAAATCCAGGTGAAAAATCCAGACATTTTAATGATGACCATGTTAAATACCATCCTTTGGAAATCTTACATTAAGTGTACTTTCATATCAGCAAGCAAGCCACTCATTCCTCAGTCTGTGTATACTTCATATGAATACACTTTATATGTAAGCTTTACATTTAATCACAACTTTATTCATTGCTTAGACACAAGCCATCTTGTGTGTGTGCAAATGTTTGGGGCGAGAGGCTGTGGGGTTGTTATTTGTAAGAGCAAGATGTATTGCTTCGGTTCTGAGTAGAAAAGCTCAGCTCAGCAGAGTGCTAGAGATGGGTATTTTTGCCATTGATTAATGTTTTCCTTCTCAAAAACAAGATTACTTCTGTTTGCATTTGGAGATTTACCAGTGACTTCAGTGGAAAGAGAACAAGTGTTCAATGCTTTGCTGTGTTGAAGAATTCTGGAAACTTTTACGTGATGTTGCAATCGTGTGATAATGTTCAGAAGTCGTTGGGAAGACAGATGCTACCACTGCTGTCCAAAGGATGCCATACATTTGGCACCCCCCTTTCTGCTACATTTTTGTGCCTGGTGTATTTATAATTTGGACAGGTTATTGAGCCCGTTTGCACAGAGAGAACGGCCCAAGGATGTGCTTCAATTCTGCAGAACAACATATTTCCCCAAAGGCATCGAGTCCCACCTCCCTTTCTCCTTCTGTTTTGTGTTTGTGCTGCTAGTTTTTATATTATAAAGAAGAAGGAAAATAAAGTTATGCCCTCTGACCAGTTAAGAAAAAAAGTAAAGATTGTCCATCTTTACCCACCAATTACTACCTGAACTCAACCAGCAGGGAGGGCAAGGAATGGCACTCCTGCCCCACAGGAGCATCTGTGCTGGCTTTCAGTCAGCCAGATGGATGCGTAAGTTTCAGAACAGCAGCTGTGGTCCTGAACTACCTCTGTGAAGACTGGTGACCCAGCAGAGCTGACTGATGGATCAGAGTCAGTGTTATGAGAAGGGAAGGGGGGAACAGAAAAAAATTGGTGCTCATGGGCTTCCTATAGGGCAGGCTAGGCAGGCACCTGTCAGTTCCGACCCAGGTTAGGGCTGGTCCTGCCCCGCAGTCAGGGCTTGCCTTAGGTGGTTTTAGGAAGGTAATTCCAGCCTAGTGAGTGCGCTAACTGTAATAAAGGCTCCCATGCTGATTTTATCCAGTCTGCCTTAAGGGAGACAGAATCCAGAGGTATACTCTGAGGCTGATAGTTTTTTTTTTAGTAAGAAAGATGTCAATATTTAAGTCATTAACCAATTAACATACCCTGTCTGTCAAAAATTTAGTATTATGTGGAGATAAGTATAGACAACATTTAATTAACCAACAAAATCTACTGAAAATCTATCAACTATCTTATAACCAATAAGAAAATGATTTTAATCGAATAACCTCTGTTTTCCAGGTTTTTTCTCATGTTTGAAATGGCTAAGACACAGGAGAGAGAAGCTGTCTGAGTCCACTTGCGTCAGTGGTGAGAATCCACCTGGTGCACACTGCTCTTTCTGGAGCTGGCTGGCTTCCTGTACTCTACCTCTTGTCCAAATAAACAGATCTATCTTGCCATATGAGAGGAGAGGTAGAGAAGCTGATTTTTAGATGCAGAAATATAAGAAAAGGGTACTTATTCTATTTTATCACATCCATCCTGATGTTTTGCATAATCAACAAAATCTTTGAATTATTACTCCAAAACAGGGTTGAATTTTTAATGGCACTATAAGAACCTGATTGATGTTTGGACTAGATGATCGTAGTAGTTCCAACCTTAATGATTCAATGATTTAGAGGTGTCAGAATTTCAGACATTTTGGTGTACCAGGAAGTACCAAAACCAGAAGCCTTGGACTACTCATTTATTTTGAAAAAGCACTGTATGTATGTCCATATATTTTTTAAATGGTTATCATTACTTTTACTTGCTCAGCTGTGGTTTGCATGCATTTTAAATTAGAGAGATTTCTCTAATAAACAATGTTTATATTCTTTATATTTAATGAATTTCTCATTAACTGAGGCCCACAGGTTATGTCTGTAGGATCTGTGTGTAGATAGGAAGAGAAAGGTTTTAGTGCTGTGGGGAATATCTAGGTTTAGAGAATTCTGGGATGTTAGAGATGCCCTTTTGCTCCTGGCACTACCCTTCGGAGGATGCTCCTAGGGGCAGATGGAAGCTGGGGAGTGAAGGCCAAGTGATGATGTCTCTCTATTGTACTGTAATGAGTCACCTAATTATGATGATTTAGCCTGATTACAGGTAGCCTAACACCTACCCATGAATTGAGGCTTTCTTGCTAGAGGGCAGCCCAGCACAGAGCTGTGTTCTGGCAATTTGTAGACAACGGGGTATCCCATAGACATACAGGAGTTTGGTCTGCATCAGTTTCTATCATGTTCAGTGTTGGTGGTGTGTTTTGGGCTAGGTGCATGCTGGCTGTTCTCTTATGTGATTTAGTTTACGTGCAGGAAATCCATGCACGTGGGATATTGGCTATACACTGCTAATTAACACAAATACGTTTTATAATGTTTTATAAATTGTTTTATAAATTACTTAGCCAATGCAACACTATCTTGCTAACAGAGGATGACAAGGAGTTTCATTCATGGAAAATGAAATGAAATACCTTTTATCTACCTCTGAATTCATTTTCTGTTCCCCATCATAAGGACTGATGTAAATCCAGATTCTGGTCTCAGAGTGGGTCAGAGGGACAGGGAGTTAGGCTGTAGATCCATCTGGAAGTTTGTTACTGGGAGGATACCTACATGAAATAAACCCGCCTAGGGTACATAGTTCTGCCTATGTTCAGCAAATGGGGTGCCGAGGGCAGGAAGGTTTGTGGGCTGGACTTGATGTTGCCTCGGAAATGCTGAGCCAGCAGTGTGGGCTCCTGGAGAGCATGACTACCAGTGTGAATGAGAGAAGCAGCAGCACTCTTCAGTCTTGGTCTAGGGCCAAAACTGCTTCAAGAAGAGGAAGATGGAAACGTTCCCATGCCCCCAGCAGTGCCAAGCGTTTCCTCAGGCACGTGCGATGATTTGGCTGCTGTTTAACATTTGGTTAAAATGCTCAACGTGCAGGAAAACAAACAAGCAAACAAAAAACCCTGAAAGTTGAGAACAAGCGTTTTGTCCTAACCTACTTGACTAAGGCGACAGAGGAGAGCATGATGCCTATTTTATTGATGTTTATGAAGCTGCACTTATGAGAACAACACGGTCATGTAAATACTCCAGAAGCTGTGTATTTATTGCTCCTATGCACTCCCGTGTTTTTCTGAAAAGGTATCAGACGAACGGACTAGATCTGAAAGGGGAAATATACGGCTCCAGTACATCTTCTGAGAATAACAGCCCTCTGAAAGCAAGGCACCAGTCAAAGTGGGGATACAAGTTCTCCAGAGCTTCAGTAAGTACTTTATCTGGATATGATTTATTGCTTCATTTTTTGGTCTTTAAATTTTGGGTTTTTTTCACTTCTCTTTTTTTCCACCCAATTTCCCTAATGCTTGAAAATTATTTTTACGTGGTGCAATGGAAAATACCTACAATTTAATTGACCTCTGTAAACAGATTAACCACGCAGAGGCTCGTATAATACTTTCTAATTCTCTTACTGTGCACTTGACTTATTTGTTTTGAATTTCTATTTTCTTTTGCTGGGGGAAGTGGAGGAGAAGACACCACTGCTTTTGCTTTCTGGTTGGCATTCCAAGGAGTTACAAATTCTTCTTATGAAGTAATACACATTAATCACCGGAGCTGGAAGAAACATTTGGCACCTCTGAGAATGGAGGTGGAGCAGTTCTACCTTGATGCTCTTCAGGAAGCTTTACCTTGGCTCCAGTTAGGATTGCTTTGGAGCTCCCCTGCGCTACCTTCAAACCAAGTGTGAAATGCTTTGTTAATCTCAAACTGACACAAGTAAGGACTGGCATGCCTTCAGCTATTCTTACAATGAGTTTTGCCTCATGTCAGTTGATGCTCGAAGTTATTCGCCTGAGGACAGAAAAACAAAATTTTAGGGGAAAAAAAAAAGAGTGTATTTTCCCAGTGCTGTGCTTGAGGCATTAGCAGAATTATTTAGCTTACTTTTCCACACTGGCAGGCTGGTATCTGCAGACACTGCCAAATTTCCAAACAGCCTGAGTCAAGTTCATAGAAACTTCTCACTTCTCCTGGGAGAGAAAATTGGAGGGCACGGTTTTTATTAGACCAGTTGGAAAAGCATACAAGCTTTACAGCAAAGAGTCTCTCTCTCATTTCTCTTGGTTGCGGTTGTTGTCTTTTCACTTCTTCTAAGAGCACCTCTGTGAAGCGAAGCGTTTTGCTGTGGCCCCTCCTGCAGTGCAGCACTGGGAGCTGACTCAGAGCCAGGGGCCGTCGGTTGCACACATCTCTGCACGGTCACAGCTCCCAGGGGAGTGGAGGAGCCCCTTCCCTTTCATCTGGATTTATCCCAACCCCCTTTTTCCCATTTTCACTTCCAGCACTCATCCTCCCTAAAGTGGAACTGCAGTTAAGATACGTAGCTCTAAGTATAAATACAATTTAAAAATGGTTGCCTACGCTTCATAGATGCTTTTGCTAATTTAATACACATTACTATTTGCCCGCCCGTCCGTCACACGCGGCACACATGCTTTCTAGGCTTTTTACATAGTTTTAATAGCAGATTTTTTTTCAGTAACTGCTATGTACTGTTCTTCATGGAATTATTCACAGGTGCACGGTGCCACACTTGCTGGTAATGCACCTGCAGGCATGGATTGCAGCACCTGGGAAGGCCCTCACCCTGTAGGTTTAAAATGCACTGATCAGCCAAGAGGTGCGCAGTCTGTCCTTTAGCTAAGTGCTGTGTTCAAGGGAGACATTGCTCTGGGTGAAGCCCGCTGTCACTGCCAGCTCTGAGTGATTTACTATACGTGTATATATATATATGTATATATATATATGCAGATCTGAGATTGTTTCTTATGCAGTTTCAGCAGTTCCTTGGTTGACACCTAGCTTTCCCCTAGATGGACATGGACTGATGCTCCATCTTGGATGTGGTTCTTCTCCTTACAGTGCTGGGAAGTGATGGGTGTAGCGTCTCCACCACAAAGTGCGTGGTTTGTACTGAAAGATGCCCATGTTTGTGATAAGTTCTTCATGCTTCACAGATCTTATGCTTTTTATTCTCCAGTATTTGTGACGTCAACAAGAAATTTTTAAGCCTTTTTTGGTATAAGAGCAATGCCTGTGAGATTGTGCAAGGGAGCAATGGGCACTATCATCTTCTACAATGGCAGCGGGAGATCTGAGAGGAAAACACCCATCACTGTGTGACTGCCTTCCCCTGGAAGAGAAGCACGGGGTTGGGTTCAGCCAGGAGGTGTCACCCAATGTGGTTTTGTATGAGTTCGGTCTCTTTCTTACGCAAAACAAATGTTTTTGTTGAAGTCATCAAAGTCTCTTACTATGAATTTTGGGAACTGCGCTGCTCTTCCCACAGAGTGCCTCTTCTAACTCTGCTAGGAAAGTTTTATTGCATTGGTATTGTTCTTAGGAGTATAAATAGCAGGAAGCCTGAAAAGGTTGGGTTTGTCACTGTGCTTCTAGATGAAGCATGCAGCTCTTTTGGGACGGCTTGTCTTAATGGAAAAATATCTGCTGGAGGTTGGAAAACTGTAGGGATGCCATTCCCACCCTTCTACTATTCCAAGTTCAGCAGTGTGAGGGGGTGAGCAGGGTCCCTGGGTCCGGTTCCATGGCTGGTGACAGGCTGCAGCCCCAGGGTTGGCACAGCATTGTTTTTGCTCCAGCCCTCAGCCTTCAAAATGTCATTTCTCCACAAAAGAAAGCCTGGGAGCAGCCTAGGGCTGGCTCCAGTGCCGTGGAACAAGGAAGCCCTGGCCACAGGCTCCATGAGCACAGGGCACTTAGGGAGTGCCGTGCTGTCTGGTGGCTGCCCCTCAGGGCAGAGCTCCCCACAGCTCACCAGGAACACCCACCTGCCTGCAGTGTTGCCACTTCTGCCAACCCCCTGTCGCAGGGCAGACCTCTGCTCTGCCCTCTGAGACACCGCAGCCTGTCCAATTTACCAGAGTATACACTGCCTTGGCTTTTGGCTGAGCTCTCCGGAATGATCTCAGCTTCCCAAAGTCTGGGTTACTCGGAGCCTGCTCTCTGGCTTTCTGACCCTCATCCCTGGAGGTGCTCAAGGCCAGGCTGGATGGGGCCCTGGGCAGCCTGAGCTGGTGGGTGGCAGCCCTGCCCACTGCAGGGGGTTGGGGCCGGGTAGGCTTTGAGGTCCTTTCCAACCCAATGTGATTCTATGATTCTCAGTGTTTCTGTTGTATAAAAATGTAATACACAGCCTTACAAGAAAAGTAAGGCACATTTTAAGAAAATTAAACCACTTTATAAGAAATATCCTTCATTCCTCCCATGGCTCTGCCCCAGGAGGACTTCAGCATATTCTGTGACATATTCTGTAACTCTGTGACAGACGACATGGCAGAGGTACTGTGCAGTTAACAATTTCTGCTTCAATGAATCCCCATCCAGTTGGGGATGTTAGCGCCATGCGCCTGACACCTCTGGGTGCTCCCTGCTGTGGGTCACCTTTCAAGTTACCGCTGCAGCTGGAAGCGCTGTCGCACCAATCTAGCCCCTTTAAAAATCATGTTCGTGTCACCAGTGTCTAACTGCTTATTTTTTTTCCCCCTTATTTCTTACAGTGCTTCGGGTGAAAGTAATGTTTTGGTGCTTATCGTTTTCTTATCATTTTCTCTGTTAGAAATTTCGTAGTTTGATGCATTCCTCACTTGGTGATGTTTGTGAAGCGTTTGTACACAGAAGCCTACGAAGGGCACGCCGTTACCTCCCTTACATTCTGCTTTGAGTGGTTTTCGCAGAACCAACGTTTCACCGCGTCGAGTACCGCGCTCTTTCCGTCTGAATTAGACACGCACCGAAGTCCTGCAGCGTAACTTCACTTTAACGCCAGCTCCGCACGAACGGGACGCGGCGAGGGCCGACGCAACCTGCTGGCCGTGAGCCCCCGGCGCTGCCCCGCACCGCTCTCCCCGTACGGAGCGAATCCACTCTCCGTCGGCGCGCGGCCGCAGGTGCCGCCTGCGGGGCGGGAGCGGACAAAGCGGCGGTCGCGGGGCGCTACCCCGAC